>NW_024040235.1:0-47879 GCF_014851395.1 Micropterus salmoides
GGGGGTTCATGTGAATTTTCCCAGTCGGGAAATAATTTTCATTAAGAGTTTTTATTCATTTTAATAAAATAACGTACGTACAGATATAAATATGCAGCTGTGATAAACAAAATCTCACATTTGAAAACAAAGCAACACTAAAGGCAGCAGATTATTCCAGCTCCACCTGAAAGCTCAAGTAACGCAGCACATTGTGGATCAGCGGGACCTCGGACCCGCAGTCTGTTCGCATGATATCATGAATCTTTATTACTTTTAAGGATTCTGCTAATTTCTCAGATGACTCCACGGAGGCCGGCTGGTTCCTCGGGGCTCTGTGGTGACTTTTCCCAGAACCCGAAAGTCCTCAAGGCCCCCAAATCCATCTCAGCGTGAACATGAGTCCCCTGTGGGTCCTTCTCTTGGACCCTGATATGGAAGTGAAGGATAAAAGGTTTACAAAGTGACAGGAAGTCTTATCTGAGCCGCTGACTTCCTCTCACAGAGATATGACAGTTTAGCGGCGCCCGTCACACACGGTCACATCAGCAGGCCAGAAAATGACCCACAAACCCCTTTTTCAACAGGAGGGAGGAGGGTTACAGAGGTCAGGGGGAGAAGAAGAAGAAGAAGAAGAAAAACAAAACGTTTGGTGATTTAGGGACTAAAAGTTACTGCAGCTCGCTCTGATAAAAGCCTCGAATACCAAACATAAAGAGCCTGCGGGCCGAACCAGCAGGTTTCAGAGTTACGACGCTGTGAATCCTTCATGTTTGTTCTTCTGCTGCTTCAGTAAGAGCTACATTTTTTCTTTTTCTTATCAGTTATGACAACGTGAGACAGCTCGAGAGAAAATATGGTAACACAAGTCGTAAATAATCCTCCAGTTTATGTAGTTGGTAAACGTAATTTATACATTTTATCATTTTAGCAAGATATAACACAATAATTAGAATACTGAAATAATACACCTGCAAGTCCTGTACTTAAGTACACATATGAGGTACCCGTACTTTACTTGAATATTTTCTTTTTATGCCACTTTGTACTTCTACTCCGTCTCCGGGAGACATTGTACTTTTTACTTCTCTACATTTATCCGACAGCTTCAGTTACTTTACAAAGAGTTTATAAAATAAAATGTTTTGTTATAAATGAAATGACAGTTAATAAGTCCAGCTGACTCTAGCAGTCTCTTCACAGATAATTAATTGGCAACTATTTTGATAATTTATGTCAAGTTCATGTGAAAACATTTTTCTTTCGTTTCTACTTCACAAATTATTAATTTTAATATTTTGAATGTTTGTTAGTGATGTTGAGCGTTGAGAAGGCGTCACTTTGGGCTCTGGGTAACTGTGGCGGCAGAATCTTCTCTGCCCTCTCCACCGGCGGAGACAGAGTATGGAAAAGATCGAGTGCCGATACACATGCCTACATGTGAACGACATGTGACTGGGAAGTACAGCTCACAGACAGTAAAAACGACAGAAAATGCTAAAATGAAAACACGTTCCATATGATGACAGTGAAAAGTCACTTTGTCTGTTAACCACTAATGTTTAGTAACGTTTCTAAGCAGCAGGCTTGAGGAAATGATTTGACTGAATCTGCCCACAGTTTTTGGGACTTTTTCCTCATGTTAGTCGAGGGTCCGAGGCGTCGTGTGCTGACGGACTGTAAAGCCCTGAAGATTAGATTGGTAAAATTAAGACTACACTTGAACATCGGGGCTGCAGAGGAGGATCAATCAACAGAACTGGTCTTGTTCTCAATGCTGTCTGCTAGTTATTCTCTGACTTGTAGATTTTTTGTGACACTGTGATCAATAAAGTGATGTGTCTGTCTGACCCAGATAACCATTAAGGACTGAATCTGGGACGCCTCCTCCTCCACGACCCGTTAAAGCTCCACAGTCTCCGGCCTGCGATGTGATTTTATAAAGCTGTGTGTTCCTGAGGGGCAGACGTGTCACTAATTGCCTTTACGGAGTAAAGAAATCTGCCGCCGCTCACAGGTCACGCCACAGACAAAGCCTTGCAGGAGTCCTGCAGCCGGGAGGCAGACCCTCGCCAGATCTTTCAGTCAATTGTGTCTATTTAAGTATCTTCATCTGCTTCTAGCCTTCATTCATTGGCTGCTGGAATTAATGTTTTACTAGAAAAGCAAGTCTTTATCGTTCATATTAGCTCTGGTCTCAGAGAAAATGAGCCAGTCTGCCTGCGTTAATCTTGATTCAGCTCATTAATAAGTAAAATGCTCAGTTGGTTTTGTAGTTAACTTGAAAGCATGTGGAAATAAAACGGGCCACTACAAAAAGTGAAAATGGTCCATGATGGTGTTATTTCTCTCCCAGAAGCCCATTTTCCACATTTTGAAGCTGACAAAGTTAAAGTGTCTGAGATGGATATATTCTTCAGCATGTTTCAGAGGCCGTCTCCTCCTGCTGAAGTCCTGAACGGATCCGTTCTAACGTCCCGGCTGACTGAGCAGGAGGGGACGTTGCTGTTGACGACATTATGAAATAATAAAGCAACGGTTTGATGTGAAGAAGCAGGACAGGAAGCGAGTGTCTGTGCTGAGAGAAGCTCTGCTGTGCTGCAGAACCTGGATCAGTGTGAGCTCACGCTGAGAGGCAGAGCTGTAGAATAAACAAGACTGTGGCACCACAACGTCTCGTAAAAAGGTCCTGGCAGTCTGTCTGCAGCTGGACCTCCTTTACACCAGCAACACACACTGCGACACACACACAAACACACACACACACACACACAGTGTCACACTGCGTCACACTGCAACACACACTGCGACACACTATAACACACTGTGTCACACTGCAACACACACACACACACACACACAGTGTCACACTGCGTCACACTGCAACACACACTGCGACACACTATAACACACTGTGTCACACTGTGTCACACTGCAACACACACTGTGTCACACTGCAACACACACACACACACACTGTGTCACACTGCAACACACACTGCGACACACTATAACACACTGTGTCACACTGTGTTACACTGCAACACACACTGCGACACACACACACACACACACACACAGTGTCACACAGCAACACACTGCAACACACACACACACACACACACTGTGTCACACTGCAACACACACTGCAACACACACTGTGTCACACTGCAACACACTGCAACACACACACACACACACAGTGTCACACTGCAACACACTGTGTCACACTGCAACACACACTGCGACACACACACACACACACAGTGTCACACTGCAACACACACTGCGACACACACACACACACACAGTGTCACACTGCAACACACTATAACACACTGTGTCACACTGCAACACACACACACACACACACACACACACTGTGTCACACTGCAACACACACACACACACACACACACACACACACTGTGTCACACTGCAACACACACTGCAATACACACTGTGTCACACTGCAACACACTGCAACACACATTGCAATACACACTGTGTTACACTGAAACACACTGCAACACACACTGCGACACACACACACACACACACACACAGTGTCACACTGCAACACACTGCGACACACTATAACACACTGTCACACTGCAACACACACACACACACACACACTGTGTCACACTGCAACACACACTGCAATACACACTGTAACACACTGCAACACACACTGTGTCGCACTGAAACACACTGCAACACACACTGCAACACACACTGCAACACACTGTGTCACACTGCCACACACTGCAACACACACTGCAATACACAGTGTTACACTGAAAACACTGCAACACACACTGCGACACACACACACACTGTGTCACACTGCAACACACTGCAACACACACTGTGTCACACTGCAACACACTGCAACACACACTGCAACACACACTGCAACACACTGTGTCACACTGCAACACACTGCAACACACACTGCAATACACACTGTGTCACACTGAAACACACTGCAACACACACTGCAACACACTGTGTCACACTGCAACACACTGCAACACACTGTGTCACACTGCAACACACACACACACACACACTGTGTCACACTGCAACACACACTGCAATACACACTGTGTCACACTGCAACACACTGCAATACACACTGTGTCACACTGAAACACACTGCAACACACACTGCAACACACACTGCAACACACTGTGTCACACTGCAACACACACTGCGACACTATGACACACTGCAATACACACTGTGTCACACTGCAACACACACTGCGACACACTATGACACACTGTAACACACTGTAACACACTGCAACACACACTGCAACACACACTGCGACACACTATGACACACTGTAACACACTGTGACACACACTGCGACACACACTGCAACACACACTGCATCACACACTGCAACACACTATGACACACTGAAATAATAATAATAATAATCCTTATTTGTAGAGCACTTTTCAAAAACAAGTTACAAAGTGCTTTAACAAGTGTAAAGAATAATACAAAAAAAACAAGATAAGATAATAATAAATAATAACATTTCCTCGGGCAGGCTGTTCCAGAGCCTCGGGGCCCTGAAAGCAAACGCTCTGTCCCCTTTAGTTTTCAGTCGAGACTCTGGAACAGACAACAGACCTCTGCCCGAGGATCTCAAGGTACGTGCTGGTGCGTATGGGACTAAAAGGTCAGAAATATAACAAGGCGAGAGGCCATGAAGAACTTTAAAAGTGATCAATAGAATTTTAAAGTCAATTCTAAAACATACTGGGAGCCAGTGTAATGAAGCTAAAATAGGAGTAATGTGGTCATATTTCTTTGTTCTGGTTAAAAGCCTGGCAGCTGAGTTCTGGACAGTCTGGAGTCGATCAATAGATTTTTGGGTTAAACAGGTGAAAAGGCTGTTGCAATAATCCAGGCGTGATGAGATGAAGGCCTGTAAAATGGTCTCGGTGTCATAGATCGAATAGATCGAATTTTTGCTATATTTCTAAGTTGATAAAAACATGATTGAACAAGCTTTGTGGTGTGCTGCTCGAAATTTAAATTACTATCAAACCAAACACCAAGGTTCTTTGCCACAGGCTTAATGTGATTTACTAGGGAACCAGCAGATGGCAGTATTTGATTTGCCATCTGCTGAGACCCGATGACCAGGATTTCTGTTTTGTCTGAGTTCAGCTGGAGTAAATTATTTGACATCCATTTTTTAACTTCACAAAGGCAGTTGTTAAGTGAACTCAGCATTCCAGGGTCTGTGGATCTGACGGGCAAGTATATTTGTGTGTCATCAGCATAAATATGAAAGAAATGCCATGTTTATGGATAATATGTCCAAGGGGAAGCAGATACAAGGAAAACAAAATGGGTCCTAAGACCGACCCCTGAGGCACACCATATTTAACTGGACAGAACAAAGAGACATAGTTGTTTACAGACACGCAAAACTTCCTATTTGACAGGTAGGATGAAAACCATTCTAGGGCCGTACCAGAGATCCCCACCCAGTGCCTCAGTCTGTCTAACATGATGTTGTGATCAATGGTGTCAAAAGCAGCGCTAAGGTCCAGGAGTACCAGGACTGAGCACATGCCTTCATCAGCAGACATTAAAAGGTCATTGGTGACTTTAAGCAGGGCAGTCTCAGTGCTGTGGTACTTCCTAAAACCAGACTGAAACTTTTCAAATAATTTGTTATTTTCCAGTACAGTGAACAGCTGTTTGGACACAATTCTTTCTAGAATCTTTGCAATAAAAGGCAGTTTTGAAATTGGTCTAAAATTATGTGGGAGGGAGGGATCTAAACCAGGTTTCTTTAAAAGTGGATTCACGCAAGCCGTTTTAAAATACACACTGCGTCACACTGCGGCACACTATGACACACTATGACCCTCTGTGACACACTGCAATACACACTGTGTCACACTGCGTCACACTATGACCCACTATGACACACTGCAATACACACTGCGTCACACTATGACACACTATGACCCACTATGACACACTGCAATACACACTGTGTCACACTGCGTCACACTATGACACACTGCAATACACACTGCGTCACACTATGACACACTATGACCCACTATGACACACTGCAATACACACTGTGTCACACTGCGTCACACTATGACACACTGCAATACACACTGCAATACACACTGCGTCACACTATGACACACTGCAATACACACTGTGTCACACTGCGTCACACTATGACACACTATGACCCACTGACACACAGCAATACACACTGCAATACACACTGCGTCACACTATGACACACTGCAATACACACTGCGTCACACTATGACACACTATGACCCACTATGACACACTGCAATACACACTGCGTCACACTATGACACACTATGACCCACTATGACACACTGCAATACACACTGCAATACACACTGCGTCACACTATGACACACTGCAATACACACTGCAATACACACTGCGTCACACTATGACACACTGCAATACACACTGTGTCACACTGCAACACACTATGACACACTGCAATACACACTGCGTCACACTATGACACACTATGACCCACTATGACACACTGCAATACACACTGCGTCACACTATGACACACTATGACCCACTATGACACACTGCAATACACACTGCAATACACACTGCGTCACACTATGACACACTGCAATACACACTGTGTCACACTGCAACACACTATGACACACTGCAATACACACTGCGTCACACTATGACACACTATGACCCACTATGACACACTGCAATACACACTGCAATAAACACTGCATCACACTATGACACACTGCAATACACACTGTGTCACACTATGGCACACTATGACCCACTATGACACACTGCAATACACACTGCAATACACACTGCGTCACACTATGACACACTGCAATACACACTGCGTCACACTATGACACATTATGACCCACTATGACACACTGCAATACACACTGTGTCACACTGCGTTACACTATGACACACTGCAATACACACTGCGTCACACTGCGTCACACTATGACACACTGCAGTACACACTGCAATACACACTGCGTCACACTATGACACACTATGACCCACTATGACACACTGCAATACACACTGTGTCACACTGCGTCACACTACGACACACTGCAATACACACTGCGTCACACTATGACACACTGCAATACACACTGTGTCACACTGCGTCACACTATGACACACTATGACACACTGCAATACACACTGCGTCACACTATGACACACTATGACCCACTATGACACACTGCAATACACACTGTGTCACACTGCGTCACACTACGACACACTGCAATACACACTGCGTCACACTATGACACACCATGACCCACTATGACACACTGCAATACACACTGCAATACACACTGCGTCACACTATGACACACTGCAATACACACTGCGTCACACTATGACACACTATGACCCACTATGACACACTGCAATACACACTGCGTCACACTATGACACACTATGACCCACTATGACACACTGCAATACACACTGTGTCACACTGCGTCACACTATGACACACTGCAATACACACTGCGTCACACTATGACCCACTATGACACACTGCAATACACACTGCGTCACACTATGACCCACTATGACACACTGCAATACACACTGCGTCACACTATGACACACTATGACACACTGCAATACACACTGCGTCACACTATGACACACTATGACACACTGCAATACACACTGCGTCACACTATGACACACTATGACCCACTGTGACACACTGCAATACACACTGCGTCACACTGCAACACACTATGACACACTGCAATACACACTGCGTCACACTGCAACACACTATGACACACTGCAATACACACTGCGTCACACTATGACCCACTATGACACACTGCAATACACACTGCGTCACACTATGACACACTATGACACACTGCAATACACACTGCGTCACACTATGACACACTGCAATACACACTGCGTCACACTATGACACACTATGACACACTGCAATACACACTGCGTCACACTATGACACACTGCGTCACACTATGACACACTATGACACACTGCAATACACACTGCGTCACACTATGACACACTATGACACACTGTGACACACTGCGACACACTATGACCCACTGTGACACACTGCAACACACACTGTGTCACACTGCAACACACTATGACACACTGCAATACACACTGCGTCACACTATGACCCACTATGACACACTGCAATACACACTGCGTCACACTATGACACACTATGACACACTGCAATACACACTGCGTCACACTATGACACACTGCAATACACACTGCGTCACACTATGACACACTATGACACACTGCAATACACACTGCGTCACACTATGACCCACTATGACACACTGCAATACACACTGCGTCACACTATGACCCACTGCAATACACACTGCGTTACACTATGACCCACTATGACACACTGCAATACACACTGCGTCACACTATGACCCACTATGACACACTGCAATACACACTGTGTCACACTATGACACACTATGACACACTGCAATACACACTGCGTCACACTATGACCCACTATGACACACTGCAATACACACTGCGTCACACTATGACCCACTGCAATACACACTGCGTTACACTATGACCCACTATGACACACTGCAATACACACTGCGTCACACTATGACCCACTGCAATACACACTGCGTCACACTATGACCCACTATGACACACTGCAATACACACTGTGTCACACTATGACACACTATGACACACTGCAATACACACTGCGTCACACTATGACACACTATGACACACTGCAATACACACTGTGTCACACTGCAACACACACTGCGACACAGTGTGAAAAAAAGAAAAGCTACATAATAAGTCAGAACCGAAGAGCTGGTGTGTCCCAGGGGTGGTGCATGGTGCTGTGGGAAACCAAAAAGAGACTGGGCAGAGTTGGCAGCCATCTTAAATACATCTCAGCCAGGTTGAACAGGTGAGCCACATCTTCTGACGACCCTGGCCTTGGCTCCGCCCATAGACAGCCTGGAACTCAAACCAGCACAACACAACAGACACCCACAGGGTCGTCACAGACCTCATAGTTGTTCTCCTGGACACAAATGAGATGCTTTTAATACCAAGGTGAGACCAAAGGCCTTTTCTCCCACTTCTCAAATTCATCTCAGGAGAAACAACCATATAAAATCTAATTTATGTCTGACTCTGATCAAAACAAGAGATCTCTAACTGATCTTAAATAAGTCTAATTTAAGTCTCCTGAACGTTGTACCATGAGATCACAGAAAGAGCTCAAAGAAAACCCAGCTGCTGGGATCTCATGATTCTTCTCAAATATATCACAGTTTTCTCATATTGGCCTCAGGATCAAAAAACTCATCTCTGTCTTACTCTGACCAAAGGATGAGATCTCTGCAGGATCTTAAATTAGTGTAATTTCAGTCTCCAGAATGTGGATAAGAAAAAAAGCTCCAAGATATTTCTCAGTTTTGTCTTAGTGACCCCACTTAGGGGTTATTTTACTCAAGTACTTTACTTACGCCAAATGTTGAGTTGTTGTATTTGTTGTATTTATTGTTAATTATCTGTTACAAGTTACTGAGAAAAATAAAATAAATGTTGACATTGAAAATAATGCACTTTCATATGTCATGTTTTCCAATTTGTTAAAGGTTGTCAGCCAGCATAACTGGAACAGCCAATACTTTGACCTGATGTTTAGAGATTAATTCATTAAGGACCGAATGCACGCAAGAACTGAGATACAGCATTTATCTGTCATACAGAATAAGTACTTTTACTTTTGATACTTAAGTACGTTCACTATGGAATGAATACTTTTATACCTTTTACTTGAGTAGAATTTTGAGGACTTTAATTGTGGAGATGGGATTTCTCCTCTTTTATGTAAAGGAAACTTGTACTCTATTTAAAGACAATCAGTCCTTCACTGTCGTCGCCCTTTGAACAGACAGTAATGTGATACAATCAAGCTCACAAACATCTCTCCAGAGCTCCCAACTGCTCTTTAGGAGCAATAAGCAAGACATTAATGAACTCAGAAAGAGACAATGATGAGATCTCATCTGTTGCTTTCATTTATCCTACTGTAATCTCAATTCAGTATCCACTTGTCTTACCTAAGTCTCAAAACCTCAATCTCTCTTCATCTCATCCTTTTCTCTTAAGGGCTTTTAGGAGCAACAATTCAGATTGGAGTTTTTGACATACTGACATCTTAGTTTTTTAGTTTTCTTTTCTCAAGAGTTAAAGAAAAGAGCATGCAGCTAAACTCAGCTGAAGTTGTTTGTTACTTTGCAGATTTTATATAAAACATAAACTACTACAGCCCACTGTAGGTCCCCTCATCATCTTCATCATCACCACGTGTGCCTGTTTGTGTGGGAGGGAGGTATCGGGTCAGCAGGGAGGGCTGGTCTCTCCATCCTCAGAGAGGTGGGGGGGGGGTCCGCACCGCCCTGCTGGATCCTTGTCTGCAGTCAGAGGCGCCTTCAGTTTGGCTGCAGGACCAGAGGCAGCAGCAGCAGCCGGTGCGCCAACATGCGGACTCAGAGCGGTGACCTGCGGGGCGCCGAGCTGTCTCACCGGGACCTGCTGACCGGAGAAGCTCGGGGCTGAGTGCGTCTCTTCTCCGGCAGGGATCCGGGTCATGGACTGTAAAGTTCCGCGGGGAAACTCCCTCCTGGTATCTCCCCCCCCCCCTCTCTCTCTCTGATCAGCCAGCAGCCGCCTGAAAGTTGCTGAGAAGTTTGTGAGCGTGTTGCGCCGCGGTTTCTGCCCCGGTGCGTCCGCTGCGCGCCTGGATATCTTCCTTCCAGACTCTCCGAGGGACCCCGGGGCGCGTTTCTGTTCCTTTGAGGAGGATTAACCGAGTATTGTGACTGTGTCTCACCTGGAGCTGCTCTGAGGAGATGGATAACTCCTGGTATTTCTTGCCTGTGATAATGCTCGTTCTGTCTGCGGGCTTCAGGATAGAGGAGGGCATGTGCCAATCCCAATATCAACTCCGTCCCATTCCCAGTGACACTCTGCCCTTAGTGGAACTAAGGGAGGAACCGGATCCTCTGCTGGACCCTAGGGAGAAGGATCTGAACGAGACAGAGCTCCGGAGCACTCTGGGCAGCCACTTCGACCCGCACATCATGTCCGTCTCCCCGCCGGAGGACAAGTACGCGGGGAACGAGGACGTGATCGAGGCGGACCTGCGGCAGAAGCTCTCCGGAGCGATGCCCAAAGAGATCCGGACCATGGACTTCGAGGTCCAGCACGGAAAGAAGCAGAAGCCGGGTAAAAAACTCCGGAGAAGACTGCAAATGTGGCTGTGGTCTTACAGCTTCTGCCCGGTGGTTTCCGCGTGGACCGACCTGGGCTGCAGGTTCTGGCCGCGCTACCTGAAGGTGGGGAGCTGCTACAATAAGCGGTCTTGTTCGTACCCTGAAGGGATGGCCTGCAAACCTGCCAAATCGACTCATTTTACGATCCTGCGATGGCGCTGCCTGCAGAAAAAAGGGGGTCTGAAATGCTCCTGGATCCCTGTTCTGTACCCGATTATATCAGAGTGCAAGTGCTCCTGCCCGACCTCGAACTGAGTCTGTGTGGCTGCGAAACTGGACGAGTCTCTCCGATCAAACTGTAATGATTATTTTTATACACAAGCAGCAGAACATCCCGATGTTTAAACTCAAGTCATAAAAACTTGTTTTCTTGCAACAAAGTGAAGAAAAAAATCACCTCTGAATCTTTTCCCGGTTTGTTTTAATCCCCTGCTCTGCAAAAACATTCAGTAAAAACTGTCACTTATGTTTAAAGATAATCAGATTTTAAGGCTGAATCTGAGATGACTTGTTGTTCTGCACTGTCCAGGGGAAGAATGTATATTTGAGTACATGTTTTTATTTTATGACAGAACTTTGTATAAACAGGAAGCTCAGTGTTTTTAATATAATCACATCTACTGTGCCTGTTAAATGTATCTGGACTGTATCTGTTTATATTTATAAAGAAGAACCCAAATGTTCAAATTGAAGATGAATTTATGGACCTCAGCATGGAAATATGAAGAGTTCAGATAGATCCAGTTCAGAAACTGATCTGAGCACAGATGAAGGTACCTTTTTAAAAACAGAAACCAGGAGGACAGACTGGATGTTATTACTCAGAATCTTCATCAACACGTCTCATCTTCAGATGCTGTAAAATAAAAAGGGACAGCTGGTCTTTAAACTCAGAGACCTCAGACTCTGTGTTGATTCTTAGTAAGTGGAAGTACTCAGATACTTCAGTACAAGTACTAATACCACAGCAGTATAACCTAAAGCCAGGGGAGGCAGTGTTATTTCAGAAGCGCGTTTTGTTCTGTGTGTTGAAATTCACTTTACATTCGGACACAGATCAATAAATCAAATGCGCTGGTTTCTCGTAACCTAAGTAAAAGTAGAATCAGTAAAATGTCCTTCAAGTATTGAAGCTGTAAAACGTCCCTGTGCCTGTTGTACTGTTATATATTCTGTCACCAGTGGACAGTTACTCAAGTACTGTACTTCAATACAAATTTGAGGTACTTTACTTGAGTATTTTTCTACTTCTACTCTGCCACATCTCAGAGGGAGATATTGTACATTTTTTCTACATTTATCTGACAGCTTCCGTTACTTTACAAAGTCAGATTTTTACACACACACACGCAAGAAGATTTTATAAAATATGATGTTTAGTTATAAATTAAACTCCAACAGCTTCTAAAGTACTACTGAAACGATTAGTCTATTAACGGCAACTATTTTGATAGTTTAAGTTATATTTATTATATTATAAGTTATATTTATTGCTAAAACATTTCACGGTTCAGCTTCACAAATGTGAAGATTTGCTGCTTTTCCTCTGAGTGATTGTAATACCTGTAATGTATAACATAAATAATAATGATATAATATAACAATGGTGAATAACTGTGAATCTTTACAAACCAAAGCTCAGTCGATCGATGGAGGAAATAATCAGCAGATTGATCCTGAATGAAAAGAATCGTCAGCAGTTACCCAAAGTGACGCCTTCACGACACTCGTTGTGACGGAAACCTTCAGAAACTCATTCATTTATAACAAGACTTAACGTTTTGTGTGTAAAACTCTTAATTTGTAAAGCTGTCAGATAAACACAGTAAAGTAAAATGTAAAATATTATAATTATTGTACTAAAGAAGACAAAATAATAAATAAAATGGAGAAAATAATGAATATTAAATACAATATTGTTCTTTTACTGCATATTTTTACCTCTTCTAAAGATTTTCATAGCATTTCTAAGCAGTACACAAACCTGTACTACACAGGTTATAACACTGTAATGGTAATACACTCAGTTTATTAGGTACACATACAGTTCTTGTTAAAAGAGATCCAACAGGGTTTATTAAAACTCACACAAGCTGCTCTCTAAACAGATGATAAATAACAACACAGTAATAATTATATGTCTTTGAGACCTTTTTATAATATTGTATATTATGAACTCTTAATAAAGTGGAAACACAGAAGTCTCCTGGATAATTAAACCAGTCTAAATACTACAATACCCATGAGCCTCAGCTGACATGAATCAGTACCAAATGCAGAGACAAAACATCTGAATTCAGGTTTTCATCGGGTCACAGCACGCCGCCGAATCTGAAGCGCTCTGATTGGACGTTTCTTGCCAAAATGCACTTCTAACTCAGATGTTCAGATAAATGATCCGTAGATTCTGTTTGAAAGATGCTGCATCAGATGTTCTGCCATTTTCGTTGTAGTTCATACTTCATTTCTGTATCCTGTCTCCGGCTCTGAGGAGGACAACGTGAGCAGAGTTACATAACTGAGCTCTGACACGGTCGTTCTGTTGTGCGTAGAGAACGACCGGTCGGTCAGTTCAAAGAACAGGAAATCTTAATTGGTTTCCGTGCTGCAGGTTCAAAGCACTTCAGAATGTTTCATCCGACTCGTCTCGTGACTTTAAGGTATGCGAGAGATTTCATTGAAGCCCCCGTCGTGTCCTTGACTCTGTTAGAGTTCCCAGCAGACGCTTAAGTTTAAACCAACCATCAGCCAGAGCCTCTGATCTTAAAGCTGGAGGAGACACTTGAATTCAGAAGACTGTTCTGTTTTGTTCGTTAAAAGCTCTGACGCAAGAAAGTTATTACACAGTCCGTAGTTGTAGAGCTTCTTCTGGACCAGCGCAGACGAGAGGAGGACGTGACGTCCCGGCAGAGCGACCGGATCCTGATGTGGACACTGGAGATCTGGCGTCCTGCAGATCTCTGCTGCTCAGATCAATATTTGCCTCTGAGATTACTTTCCACCACCAGTTGGTCCTCTCACATGTTCTCCTCTACCTACTGGTGTGTTGGATCTCCTGCTGCAACCGTCCAAGAACTAGGAACAATCCCACAGTAGTATAATTCAACAATTTATGAGTTTAAAGCGGCTGTAATCCAGATTTTTATACCAACAGTGTAAAACATGTCCGGGTGGCTCTCTGTTCAGCCTCAGCAGGCCGTGGGTGGAGGTGTTTCAAATAGACTCTTATCACAGCAGGTATTCAGGTCGAGGTCGAGCCCGGCTTTGATGTGTGTCCGGTGGCTGGCACCTTGTTGAACTTCTGACCCTGCAGACTCACAACTGCTGTCGGATGTGATGCTTCTCCAGGCTCACACAGTTTATTAGTACAACATAGTAGAAGTAGTAGTAGTATTATCACGTATATACATATTTGTTATGTGTCTTTTAACAGTATATTTTTAAGAATGAACGTTTCTTGAGGATTGTCGTTCTCGAGGAACGGCACGAACAGCGGTTATGATTTTGCTGCAGATGTGACAGCTTCTGCTCCTAAGAATCAGATACAGAGAGCTCCCGTTGAATAAACATCTGCTCATCAGCTCAGCACTAACATTTATTTTGGTTGTAAAGTTTAAAAGTGTTTTAGAAACAAAGCTGCTCAGAGGAAACTGTGTGTCTGTGTTGCATTGTTGGAACTATGTTGACTTTTCTGCACTTTAATGTTGTGAGTGTATGTATCCTGCATAGTGTTTCTTTGTTGGTGCTTCTCAGTTTGCTTGTGTTCTATTAATTTATTTAATAATACTTTAGTTGCTCTTTTTAGCTGGCTGACAGTAGAATACTTACAGCGGAAGAAGACGTTAGACATACAGGGGAAACAACATTGTGATTAAGAGACTCAGAAAGTATTTTCTTATTAACATTTTCTAATAAATATGTAGTACTCGTCAATATTAATATACTGTATATTCTTGCTGTTGCCGGGGAAGAAGGGCGCTCCTTTACAAGCTTTGTTAGACAACATACAGTATAAAGAATATCCATAAAATATCCATAAAAACTTTTTTAAATGTGACTTTGTGGTAACACTATGAGTAGGATGAGACGGAGGTTAGAGCCCCGACGCCTCGGCACCAGGACAACAACCTCCATCTCAACGCCAGCTAAACAATGGAGCAGATTGTGGACTTTCAGCCGGTCCTCACCCAGAAAACAACAACATAGGTCAGTAGTTGAACAGCTTAAAACGACTGAATTTAACATTATGAGCGACCTCTTGTGGCCAAGTGATGAAGTGCGTGTGAAGTTTCAGGGAAAACACTGGGTATGCAACATAAATAACCAGAAAATTCCTATTTTGGAGGTGGTGGTGGGTGGGGTGGATGGTTAGGTGATCAGGCGACCTTCTCCCAGGAGCTCGGTTCCCGTGTGAAACAAAAAGCCAACATCAGTTTTTTAGTATTATTAGCATGAGCTAGCTAGTGTTAGCAATAATTTCTGTGTTTTTTTTTAGTTTTGTGGCGTTTCATGTACCCTTAGCTAGCTAGTGTTAGCAATGATTTTGGTGGGATTTTTTTAGTTTTGTGGCATTTCATGTAGCCTTAGCTAGCTAGTGTTAGCAATAATTTCTGTGTTTTTTTGAGTTTTGTGGCGTTTCATATAGCCTTAGCTAGCTAGTGTTAGCAATAATTTTGGTGGGATTTTTTTAGTTTTGTGGTGTTTCATGTAGCCTTAGCTAGCTAGTGTTAGCAATAATTTTGGTGGGTTTTTTGAGTTTTGTGGCATTTCATGTAGCCTCATGTAGTGTTAGCAATAATTTTGGTGTTTTTTTTTAGTTTTGTGGCATTTCATGTAGCTTTAGCTAGCTAGTGTTACCAATAATTTTCGTGGTTTTTTTTTTGAGTTTTGTGGCATTTCATGTAGTATTAGCTAGCTAGTGTTAGCAATAATTTTGGTGGGTTTTTTTGAGTTTTGTGGCATTTCATGTAGCCTTAGCTAGCTAGTGTTAGCAATAATTTTGGTGGGGTTTTTTGAGTTTTGTGGCGTTTCATGTAGCCTTAGCTAGCTAGTGTTAGCAATGATTTTGGTGGGATTTTTTTAGTTTTGTGGCATTTCATATAGCCTTAGCTAGCTAGTGTTAGCAATAATTTTGGTGGGATTTTTTTAGTTTTGTGGTGTTTCATGTAGCCTTAGCTAGCTAGTGTTAGCAATAATTTTGGTGGGGTTTTTTGAGTTTTGTGGCATTTCATGTAGCCTCATGTAGTGTTAGCAATAATTTTGGTGTTTTTTTTTTAGTTTTGTGGCATTTCATGTAGCTTTAGCTAGCTAGTGTTACCAATAATTTTCGTGGTTTTTTTTTTGAGTTTTGTGGCATTTCATGTAGTATTAGCTAGCTAGTGTTAGCAATAATTTTGGTGGGTTTTTTTTGAGTTTTGTGGCATTTCATGTAGCCTTAGCTAGCTAGTGTTAGCAATAATTTTGGTGGGGTTTTTTGAGTTTTGTGGCGTTTCATGTAGCCTTAGGTAGCTAGTGTTAGCAATGATTTTGGTGGGATTTTTTTAGTTTTGTGGCATTTCATGTAGCCTTAGCTAGCTAGTGTTAGCAATAATTTCTGTGTTTTTTTGAGTTTTGTGGCGTTTCATATAGCCTTAGCTAGCTAGTGTTAGCAATAATTTTGGTGGGATTTTTTTAGTTTTGTGGTGTTTCATGTAGCCTTAGCTAGCTAGTGTTAGCAATAATTTTGGTGGGGTTTTTTTGAGTTTTGTGGTGTTTCATGTAGCCTTAGCTAGCTAGTGTTAGCAATGATTTTGGTGGGGTTTTTTGAGTTTTGTGGCGTTTCATGTAGCCTTAGCTAGCTAGTGTTAGCAATAATTTTGGTGGGGTTTTTTGAGTTTTGTGGCATTTCATGTAGTATTAGCTAGCTAGTGTTAGCAATAATTTTAGTGGGATTTTTTTAGTTTTGTGGCATTTCATGTAGCCTCATCTAGCTAGTGTTAGCAATAATTTTAGTGGGATTTTTTTAGTTTTGTGGCATTTCATGTAGCCTCATCTAGCTAGTGTTAGCAATAATTTTAGTGGGATTTTTTTAGTTTTGTGGCGTTTCATGTAGCCTTAGCTAGCTAGTGGTAGCAATGATTTTGGTGGTTTTTTTTAGTTTTGTGGCATTTCATGTAGCTTTAGCTAGCTAGTGTTAGCAATAATTTTGGTGGGGTTTTTTGAGTTTTGTGGCATTTCATGTAGTATTAGCTAGCTAGTGTTAGCAATAATTTTGGTGGGGTTTTTTTGAGTTTTGTGGCATTTCATGTAGTATTAGCTAGCTAGTGTTAGCAATAATTTTGGTGGGGGTTTTTGAGTTTTGTGGCGTTTCATGTAGCCTTAGCTAGCTAGTGTTAGCAATAATTTTAGTGGGATTTTTTTAGTTTTGTGGCGTTTCATGTAGTATAAGCTAGCTAGTGTTAGCAATAATTTTGGTGGGTTTTTTTTAGTTTTGTGGCATTTCATGTAGCTTTAGTTAGCTAGTGTTAGCAATAATTTTGGTGTTTTTTTTTGTTTTGTGGTGTTTCATGTAGCCTTAAGTTGCTAGTGTTAGCAATAAGTTTTGTGTTTTTTTTAGTTTTGTGGCGTTTCATGTAGCCTTAAGTTGCTAGTGTTAGCAATAAGTTTTGTGGGGTTTTTTTGTTTTGTGGCTAGTGTTCACATCTTTTATGAAGCATTGTCAAAGACACTGACAGCCCCCCAAAGCTCCGTACCTAGGGCGACCATACGTCCTCTTTTTCCTGGACATGTTCTCTTTTTGAGACCTTAAAGATGCGTCTGGGAATTTTAAATCAGCCAAAATGTCCAGTATTCTGCTTTTGCTTTCAGCTTACAGCATTCACTGTGCGTTTTTACATTGCTTTGACCAGAACCAGCACTGTTACATTTTATTCTTTGGCTTACCGGGACTTCTCAAAAGCTGCCGGTGGGTAACTCTTTCTGCCCTCTCCACCGGCGGAGACGGAGTAGAGAGAAGATCGGGTGCTTTTTTTTAATCCCAGCAAG
The DNA here is from genome assembly GCF_014851395.1 of Micropterus salmoides. NCBI lineage: Eukaryota > Metazoa > Chordata > Actinopteri > Centrarchiformes > Centrarchidae > Micropterus > Micropterus salmoides. The sequence continues at coordinate 18,433 of NW_024040235.1, forward strand.
TTCACAGAGTTGCTCTTCAGTGTCACTTTTTGTGCTTCAACCAATCACAGCCTAGAACAGACATGTGAAACAGAATGCATGACCTGCAAAGCTGGTACGTTTTGTAACCTCCCTGTGTTGCAATGGGGAACAGAAAACGCTCAGAAATGTCGTTTTGGAGACATCAAGTATCGACCTATTGGAGTACAGGAAGTGATGGGGCTGAAGGACACGCCCCCTATCACCATCAATGGGACTATGGTGGACAGAGTCAGCAGCTCCAGGTTTTTCTGGATCCACATCAGCAAGGACCTTGAACTAGACTCACCAGCACCACCACAGAGACAGCGAGACGACAGCTCTTCTTCCTCCGCAGGCTGAAGAGGCTCCAGGGTACTCTCAACACATCCTCGTCCCAGGGCGTCACATATGGGCGCTTTGTCAAGACCTCTTGACGTCGGTTTGTAACGCACTGTGGGAAGCCCTGATATGCCGCTTCAAGTACATTTTATATATATATATATTTCCAGAAATCTTAAAACCACATTTCTTGCCATCCGATATAATTGTTTTTTTGTATTTGAAATGGGACCAAACATCTAAGCGCCTCTTTCTCCTGAGCATGTTGTGTTCACCAGAGTTCGCATCCTCCACAGTAACGGTTTCCTCATGCAGCAGGCGTCGCCCCGGCCAGCGTTAAAAGGTCGTTGACAAAGATATTTCGTTTAGTTTAGTTTGACGAATGTAACACTAGTGTAGAATATTTAACAGAAAATCCAGAGTAAGGAGGTGATTGGGCCAGAAACCTTTCAGCAGTTCGTTTCCTGTGTGAAACAAAAAAATCAACATTCAGTGTTTTTATTTAGGTACTGTAGGTTACTTAACTTGAGTATGTTGAGTCAGATAAGTAATATTATTATTTCAACCCAAAACATGACCTTTTCCTAAACCTAACTAAATTGCGGAATTTCACAACATTAACCACTAGTTTTATTTGATTTGATTTTCTAACCGGACATTTCATATTTATTCTCGCAAAAGGTTACCCAGGGTGTTAAAATCGATACCAAGGGGAACAAGCGTCCACATGTGTCACTCTCACGCTATCACCCTATCAAATGCCTCACTAGCACCAGACAAGACCTCTGACATTACACTCACAATTTCCATAGACTCATAGATCGCAGAGGTCTTTGAGGTGAGGTACAGGCAGAGATGAGGACTCGACTTGAGACTCGTCCTCAAAAGACTTCAGACTCGACTCGGACTCGAGGCGCGGGACTCATTAACAATATTTATTTTTAGGAAACGTCTGATGAGTTTGCTGTTATTCCGTCCCTCTGTTTCCTATAAGCTGCCTACGTAACACGTAGCATCTGCTGCGCGCGGCCGCACGTGAGAGAAGACAACAAACAGCAGCAGCTGCTGAGCTGTTCATCATAAATTTGGATTTAAAACTTCATAAAACCTGAGGTTAGTGAATATGTTTAGCTCAGCATTGGCCCTCTAACGTTAGCTTGCTTCTTGCTTCAGCTACGACCTACGAGAGGTTAACTCTGACTGTCGTTCGTTAAGAAAAGAAGAATGAGCGTTTGTTTACTTTCCAAACTTGTGGTTGTCGATTAACGTAATCATTTACATCCCGCTGGCTGCAAACAGGATACAGGTTTATAGTTGATCATTCAACATTAGTTTTATTTAGTTAACGTTACACTGGGTTTGAGAGTCTGCACGGTGTGTTGACTTACAGTAGTTGATGCATTGATTGCATTGTACATTACATGGTTGTGCTCTGTCAGTGAAAAACAGGTTACAGTTACAGAACCCCTTATAGCTCTGCAGTTTTATAAGCAGCCTGGATTGAACGCAGCAGGTGTTACAACATTCATTATAACCACGAGAGACTTGAGACTTTGCTTGGACTCTAGCTCAAAGACTTGTGAGCATCTCTGAGTACAGGTGCACATAAATAACGATCCACCCCTCATTCCTGTGGACGGTGCAGTGTGTCCTTTTGCATATTTTTGTGTGAGCACAGTTGGAGGAGCCTCAGAACAAGCATTTCATTCACTGCTTCACTGTAATTATTGGGCACATGACTCATAAAGAACGTAACACACACATACACATATGTCTATATATGTGTGTGAGTATGAATAAATATATAAATATGTATGTATTTATTCATACTCACACACATGCACAGCAGGGATGGATCTGTGGAAACAAACTGTGGGCAGGTTCTGACAGGTAGGACGAGTGGGAGAAGTCGGATGTCACACCGAGACGTTTCAAGGTTTTCACTCTGGTGCGAGGAGACAGCCGGCATCTGCAGCCGCCCACCGCCGAGCCGACTGCCGCCAGCATCCACCCCCACACACACAAACACACATCGCTGCAGGAGCTGCCATCTGTGTAGTTCTTAAAAACACACAGCATTGTTTCACATCCGCCCTCGCTGCTCATTAATCTAATCCTGCTGGAAGAAGAAATGTGAGCAGTCTGTCTCACCGCCACCTTATCACCGACCCGTAACTGTTCCATCAGTTGTATGAAACATCTGTCCTGAACGTTAAGACACAAAATAAAAAGTTGGCAGGCTTTAAAGGTTTTAGTGGCATCTAGTGCTCCTCGGACGGTCCCATTTCTGACTTCACTGTGTGTTCATGTGTTCTTAATTAACACTATCAGAGCAGATAAACAACACGCAGACATCCAGTTCACTCTACATGGACAGCAAACTAACTGTTTACATATTACATATTAATTACACGTTTGCAAAATATATTTATACAATATGTGATTTAGCAAAGTTCTGTACATTCCTTTACGTCCCATGTACACTTCATTTCACAGGAAGAAAAGATTCTGATTATTCCGACACAACATGAATGCACCGTTCACCCCTCCCCCTCCCTTTCCTACAGCGAAAAGAAAGTGAGGAAGTTGAACCAAGTTCGGAAAATATGTGTCTGTTACGTGATTTTAGCTGTCGTTGTACTTCACTATCTTTGAACAGGTTAGCATAGCGCAGCCCTGATCGATCCGAACTCCATTCAGAAAACAAACATTTAAAAAGTTGTTGTCTAGCTGACAAACCTGACAAAGCATGGCTGTGGCTCAGGAGGTCGAGCGGGTTGCCTGTTAATTGAAAGGTCGGCCGTTCGATCCCCGGCTCCTCCAGGCTGCACGTCGAAATGTCCTTGGAAAAGATACTGAACCCCTGGTGGCTGTTCCACCAGTGTGTAGAAAGATACTATAAAAATACTGAACATTTACATTTGTAGTTATTTCGGCATCGGTCTGATCCATTTATTGGAATTAAATCACAGCAAAATGTTTACTTTGGGTTCATCCAGCTGTAGTATTCACGGGTTGTGTTTATTCTCATTATCGTGTTGTGTGTGAACACTTGGCAGTAGTCCAGTGATTAAACCCTCAAGTGGATTAAATGCGCATTTGGTCTGAATGCACAGTCAGCATTGTTTTTGCAGGAGGTAATGCTGCGTTCCAGACCGCTCGGAACTGGGAAATTTCCGAGTTGAAATATCCGACCTCGTTTCAGGTGCATGGTGGTGCGTGACGCCAAATATAAACAATAAACACGACTGGCCGTGACAGACTTACATTGAAAACTTGGACAAGTTTATGCGCAGTTAAACCCTCAGCGGTGCACTTGGTGTTTTTACTTAAAAGGACGGCCATTTTATTAAAAACAAGCGATAAATATACTCGTTAACTGTGTATCCTTCTAGCTACATCAGCTGGTAATCCTCAAAAGTCAGTCATAAGAAGCACTAATTCTACCTGAAGCGTCTGGGCCCAAAGCCTTTTCCTTTTCCTTTGTCAGTGTATGAGCTGAACGTGACAACAGAATAATGAGTGAAGTGGATTCATCCCACTCCCATTGATCAGCCTCTCAAATCCTCTCATTAGCTTCAAATACGGACGTGTTGCACATTTTCTTTTCAGAATAACCAGGACTGTTTGAAAATGAAGATTTATTTGCTGTAAATAGTTGCAGTCAGGATTTCTTGATGGATTATCATAACATGTAGAAATGATTTTATTAGAAATGATACGATCAGATGTCTGATTAAAGAACAGAAACACGTCTGGGAGGATTTAGGTGAAACTGACAGAAACTCTGAGCTCACAACAGCCTCTTAACTAATAGTAAAATATTTTACTGAAATCACAGGGGACAACGGTCAACTACTAGGCAGTGCATTATTGACAAAAATCATAATAAAAATCTATATATTGATTGACAGCGTGTTGGTCCAATCGGTTTGTGTGTGAGCCTCACAGCTGGGACTGACAGGGTTAACAGGGTCCAGGTCTGAAGGTCTGTGGTGTTGGTGCAGCAGCAGACTGATGACAGTCTGGTTGTGTTTGTACCAACAGGGAGACTCAGACAGACTCTCGCCGGCTGCTGTCAGCATGTGTTTGTGTGTGGGAGCTTGTTTTACTACAGTCATGGGGTCCAAACACCAGGATTCCACCACACTTGTTGGGTCCAACAGCTTTGTGGGGACTGAAATCAGAGTCAGAAATACTTACTTTTCTTTTCTTCTTGCGTCACAGACGCTCACATTGCACATCAAGGTATAAGGAACAGGACTAATAATAGAAAGTTGGTAAGTAGCATTTAAAGAAGTATAAAAATAAATATAAAATATAAATAAGAGTGTGGAAAGAATATTTGAAAGAAGTGTAATGATAAATAGTACTAATAACGAGTACATATCCTGTTTGTTGTGGAATGTGTTAAAATCTTTAAAAACTGCATTATTGGACAGAGAATACTGAATATTAAATAAAATAATATATATAAAATGCTGGACCCCACAAATTTAAAGGGCAATTTGATGGTCAAGTTTTAGGGGCTCAGGTTAGGGGTAGGATTATGTTTAGACATGTAGTAGTGATGGTTAAGGTTTGGGTAAGGAGCTAGGGAATGCATTATGTCACTGACAGGTCCCTACAAAGACAGTGAAGCAAGGCTGTGTGTGGGTCTATAAGCATCTCAGCTATTTTTGTATTGAAAATGTGAAATTTACCTACATGCAGCACACAATTTCACATGAATATGTAGAATAAAATTTCCAATAATTAATAAATATTTGCTTGATTGAAATATAGCAGTTCTATAAAGGAAGTTTTCTCAAAAATATTTAGTATTTTATAACTGAAAGTGAAATATTATCAGTATTAACAAGTACTTTTACCTTTGTAATTTTTTTCCACTTTTCTTCCTGTTCCTCAACATTCACTGGCCACAGGGGGGCAGTGGTGTGTCGCTGTCGGTCATTCACCATTAAAATAAATGACTTCATGCTGTCAGAAGGTGTGTGTGTTATCTCTGAGTGGAATTTAAATCATCAGTGCAAAAACAAAACTGAAAATTTACTGCAAACTGAGACTGTGTGTGTGTGTGTGTGTGTGTGTGTGTGTGTATGTGTGTGCAGTAAGGGGGTGGGGTGGGGGTGGGGGGTTCACACTGCCCCGCACTGTTCAAACTGTTTATGCATACCAGGGTCCTGTGAGGGCCCCTCTGTCGCAGCCTGTTTACTCAAACTTATTTTGGGGAAATTCCACCTCTCTGGCCATAAATCACTGAATCTGCAGCTTTGTGAGGTGATAGCTTCTGTCACTCACACACACATTGCACATCACCTCTGTGTGTGTGTGTTATGAGTTGCTGGTGTAACTAAGTGAATTTACTCAGCAACTACACACAAGTGTTTTTGTTTTCATATTTCAGATGTTTTTCATTTCACTGTTTAGCAGCTGCAGTTACAGGAAATATAATAATGATATCTAATGATATAATAACTGATGATAATAATATATAATAGTATGTAATGATATTAATAACTGATGATAATATATAATAGTATCTAATGATAATGATAACTGATGATAATAATATATATGATAATGATAATGATATAATATATAATAATGATAACTGATGATAATATCTAATGATAATGATAATTGATATAATATTTATAATGATAACTGATGATAATAATATATAATGATAATGATAATTGATATAATATATAATGATAACTGATGATAATAATATCTAATGATAATGATAATTGATATAATATAATAATGATAACTGATGATAATAATATCTAATGATAATGATAATTTATATAATATATAATAATGATAACTGATGATAATAGTATAATGATAATGATAACTGATGATAATAATATATAATGATAACTGATGATAATAATATCTAATGATAATGATAACTGATATAATATAAATAATGATAACTGATGATAATAATATCTAATGATAATGATAACTGATATAATATATAATAATGATAACTGATGATAATAATATCTAATGATAATGATAACTGATGATATAATATCTAATGATAATGATAATTGATATAATATGTAATAATGATAACTGATGATAATAATATATAGTAGTGTAATGATAATGATAACTGATGATAATATATAATAGTATCTAATGATAACATAACTGATGATAATAATATCTAATGATAATGATAATTGATATAATATATGATAATGATAACTGATGATAATAATATATATAGTATCTAATGATAATGATAACTGATGATATATAATAGTATGTAATGATAATCATAACTGATGATAATATGTAATAGTATCTAATGATAATGATAACTGATGATAATAATCTAATGATAATGATAACTGATGATAATAATATCTAATGATAATGATAATTGATATAATATGTATAATGATAACTGATGATAATAATATATAGTAGTATGTAATGATAATAACTGATATATATAATAGTATCTAATGATAATCATAACTGATGATAATATATATAATAGTATAATGATAATAACTGATGATAATATATAATAGTATGTAATGATAATAATAACTGATAATATATAATAGTATGTAATGATAATAACTGATGATAATATATAATAGTATGTAATGATAATAACTGATGATAATAATATATAATGATAATGATAATTGATATAATATATGATAATGATAACTGATGATAATATATATAGTATCTAATGATAATCATAACTGATGATAATTGATATAATATATGATAATGATAACTGATGATATATATAATAGTATGTAATGATAATCATAACTGATGATAATAATATAATAATGATAATTGATATATGATAATAATAACTGATGATAATATATAATAGTATCTAATGATAATAATAACTGATGATAATATATAATAGTATGTAATGATAATCATAACTGCTGATATAATATATAATGATAATGATAATTGATATAATATATGATAATGATAACTGATGATAATATATAATAGTATCTAATGATAATGATAACTGATGATAATAATATATAATAGTATGTAATGATAATGATAACTGATGATAATATAATAGTATCTAATGATAATGATAACTGATGATAATAATATATAATAGTATGTAATGATAATGATAACTGATGATAATAACATAATGATAATGATAATAGTATCTAATGATAACTGATAATAATATATAATAGTATCTAATGATAATAATGATAATATATAATGATAATGAGAATTGATATAATATATATAACTGATGATAATATCTAATAATGATAACTGATGATAATATATAATGATAATGATAACTGATGATAATATATAATAGTATGTAATGATAATGATAACTGATAATATATAATGATAACTGATGATAATATCTATTGATAATGATAACTGATAATAATATATAATGAGAATGAGAATTGATATAATATATAATGATAACTGATGATAATATCTAATAATGATAACTGATAATATATAATGATAATGATAACTGATGATAATAATATAATAGTATGTAATGTAATGATAACTGATAACAATATATAATGATAACTGATGATAATATCTATTGATAATGATAACTGATGATAATAATATAATAGTATGTAATGAAAATGAAACTGATGATGATAATAGTATTTAATAATAATAACTAGTAATGAGCCCTGCGATGGACTGGCGACCTGTCCAGGTGTACTCCGCCTTTCGCCCAATTTCAGCTGGGATTGGCTCCAGCCCCCCTGCGACCCTGTACGCAGGATAAGCAGTTGATGATGGATGGATGGATGGATGGTGATAATAAGGATAGTGAGTCACCACTTCCTGTTGTTCCAACAGAACAAGTCACACTGCACCAATTTTATATGAAGCAACATTTTTTAAAACTTTTTTGTAGTACAGTTTTTCAGTATATGTTTTTGAGGGCGTGTGTGTGATGTCTGCAAAATTTGGATTTTCAGCAAGCTTGAATGGTTTTGAGTGAGAACTTCATTTTAATGTGTAAATAGGATGTTTGGGGAATTGGGTGACAAGTTGTGGATTTGTGTTTAGAGTAAAGGCATAATTTCAAGAAATGTGTTTAAGCAATCGAGAAAAACTGCAATTGTTTGCTGATTTTATAAATCCTCCCACTGAACTTTAATTATTCTACTGGACAACCATTTTCATTTATTTTTACCTTCCGTCACGGTGCAGACGGATTTATTAAACCGCCCACTCGATTGCTAATCCATTCACAGTGAATTTGTTTGGGTTCATTAAGCACGGATTATTAAGTTTGTTCGGTTCATCGACATGTTTTCTAAATGCTTTTTATATGGTCTTCTGTTAATCTGCAGTATTAAACTGGGACTCAGTTCCTTTGCAGCGATTTAATATTTTTCCGTTGATCCACCATCACAAACAGACCAACAGTACACCTGGAGGTGGGTCTGACTATTCTTCTTCTGCCCAGAAACACAGAAGCTGCACTTACTGCCCTGCAGCAACACCTGCTGGTGAAGACGTGAACAGCAGAACCCAGAACACCTGCATACTGGAGAGAATCCACACAGGAACGTTTTCAATCTTTAGGTACTTCTGGTTTATTTCAAATACCTTCAAAATGGCAGAGAGGCACAAGTATCTGAAGCTAGTAAGCCAATGTGAGCACCAGATAGATATCAGATATCACATGAAAAAAAAATATTTACAAATATAAATTAACAGATATTTTCAACTCCAAAAGACACTGTGACAGCAAATGTATTAAAATGGTATAAAACTGGTAAATATAGGTGAGAATGGAAATGTCTCTTTTGAGATGACAAGAAATCAGCTTACATTTATACTGTATGTAGTGCAAGGAATACTGTCAATAACACAAATTAAAAACAAGAATATTCACATTCGTAACACCTTTGGTCCAAAGAGAACTGAAAGACGATTACAAAAACCCGGATGGATGAAAACTGAGTGATCACAGACGGACTTCACTTCTTTTTTTTTGTTTTGTTTTGAATATTTTGTTAAACATGCTGCCCTGAATAAAGCCACATATTTAGTTTGGATACAGGTCCGACAAGCACAAACGTCCTACTCAAACTAATCATCACAAGCTGCTGAACGGTGGCAGTGGGCTCGGTGGTCTCTGGGAAGAACCTGAGGCACTGGGGAGGTGGAGTCGCACATCCATCTGTCGCTTTTAAACCCCGTTTTTACACCTTCCAATAAAACGCAAACTGAGCCAAGAACTACAGGCAGCAATGATTAATTAATTCGTCACTTGATTTGATCAAGTTTTTATTAGCAGCTACTAAATCTGAACACTTTTCATTTAGGAACTTTACTCAAGGTCCTCTTATTATATTTTTTTGGGGCTTTCAACTAGCAGTTATGTGGTAACTGTGGCGAGCCGATGTAACATTTACTCCTTAAACTTACTAGTCGCCATTTAACAGCTACTTAACGATTAATTGCATCTGCGATATTATCGCTCTGGTCACATGACACGCGAGAATTAAACCAGTCTGCAGACGAAGCAGAAACTTTAGTGTCACACAGGGAATGAAAGTAGCGCCCGCCCCCCGCGGGTTACGTGGTGGTCTGTCCTGAGTTACAGCCAGAGCTGCTGACCAGCATCGCAGGCTGCGGGGAGCTCCGGTGTTTGTAGTAGAATTACTAAGCTCATTTATTAAACACAAGAGGCGTCACTTGGTTTTATTTTCGTTGGCCAGCTTTTGAATTCAACCTCAAACTGAGTATTTTTTGTTTGCTTACTGGGACACAGAAAGACGGACTCCTGGGAGATCTGACCTGAGATCAGGACGCATTAATTGGTGGTTGAACTGTGGGGGTTTGTATTGAGCAAACTTAGTTTTTCTTGTGCTCTGTAGGCCGGCCTGATGATGTTATATCATATTATTTAATGCCATGACTTGACTCTCAAATTATCTTTCTCATATTATTATAATTTAATATTTCTTCTCCACCACTGCTCATATTAATAATTCATGCAGCACCTAATTTCATCATAACACGGCCTGACCTACAAGAAAGAACAGGGTGTGTGTAATCTATCTAATATTGTGTTGGTCAGACTGCACAGATTTACTGCTTCTCCATTATGAATAATACAGAAGGTAAAGAACTTAAAAATCAATCACCTTTTAAACCGCAATTAGATTATTTTCCAAAATCGTTCAGCCCTACTTACTAGAAACTATTTTTGTTTATGTTACCGTTAAAAATTTATTAGATACTAGTACTTCATTTTTAGTTACTAGTGACTAAATTGCACGTTTTTCCCATTAAAATCAACGAGGCAGTTCAGATATGACCTGTTCATTAGTTACTAGAAACTATTTCCATTTTACTAGTATCTATTATTTAGATACTAGTACTTCATTTTTAGGTACTACTAATTATTCCATTTTACTAGTAAGAATTAAAAAGTTACAAGTATCTTTTGGAACAGTTACTAGTAAATACTGAATAGGTACTAGTATCTAAATAATACTAGTAAATGGAAATAGTTATTAGTAACTATTCAGTTAGTTATTCGTAACTAACACTACAGGTGATATCTGAACTGCAGAGCCCCGTAGATTTTAATGGGAAAAACGTGCAATTAGTCACTAAAAATGAAGTAATAGTATCTAATCAGTTGTTACTAGTAAAACGGGAATAATTCTAGTAACTAATAAGTAAAAGTACTAGTTGCTTTTAAATAGCGACTACTGAGCACGGTGACCATCACATGCAATTGAAATCTGAATTTAAAAAAAGAGCTGTAAGTGGACCGTGAGTGTGAAAATTGTTCTGCATCCAAGGGAAAGAACGAACCTTCAACAGAGCAACCTCAAACCAAACTCCATTCAAAAATGTTAGAATTTAATGCCACCAGCTATCCTCAGTGAGGTCTGTGGTTTTTCTGAGCAACTGGATCGTATTTCAGGGGAAAAAAAGATTTCCAGTTTTAAATTTCTCCAACCACAAACTAAATTCCACTTTAAAAAGAAAGGCCATACATTGAGGTGGCGACAGATCTCTCAGAGCCAGATATTCCTTTCTACAAATCTGGGGGATTATTCTGAGCAACGTGGACTTTATGTCTGGTATAAATTTTAGGTTCAGTACCACAAACCAACATACGTTTACCGCCACTGTTTTGAGATGGAAGGGGGAACAATTTGACAGATCTGACCTGAAGCTTGGATTCCATTCAGCACCATGACCTCCACCCCAGACGTTTAATCTAACAGGCCTTGAACTTTTCCTTCTCCGGACACAGACTGCGTTTTAATGTCAGGTGTAAACGGCGTCTAAACGTCAGGGTTCCCACTCCTCTGTGTGTTTGTCTTCTCCTACTTTATGTAACATCGCCGGGTTGATGAAACCACAGAAGCTGTATCGTCTGTTTGGACGCGATGAGTTTCCCTAACTTGTGCATTTCTATGAAGAGCTGAAAGAGTGAAATCTCGGAGCGGTGCAGGAACCCTGAGCGCCGCTGTAGGAGGCGTGGTTAGACAGTCCGGTCCGCTCAGCTCTGCAGACTGAGGCACCATCGCTGACGTCCTTCAGTGATTCCGTGAATTGAAGAATCCCACGCTGGTCGGCGACTCCTTCACCGTCACCGTGATGAAGTTGGCCGTGACGTCGGTGACGAACACGTGCTCCAGGAGGCTCCGGGCCGGCCGCCAGTCCGTTTCCGTGTCAGACTCTGTGTTGCCGAGGCTGGGCCTGCTGTTGTTTGGATACAGGGAGGCGCCGTGCTCCGATTCGCTGCTGCTGGTCTCGTCGGAGTCGCCGGTGCTGAGCTCGTTCAGACTCCGGTTCTGAGAGCTGAGCCCGTGCTTCCTGTCCTCGTGCCTCCCGCCGCCGTTCCCTCGGCCGGAGCCGCTTCCCGCCAGCTTCTTAGTCTCTGCCAATGCTTCCTTCCCCCTGTCCTGCCGTAACCTCCCCTGCTCGGCGCCGCCGCCCGCTGCCACAGCAGAGCGCTGCCCGCCGGCTGAGGTTCGAATCTCTTTCATACTCGCCACACCTCCTTTCACAACAATGCCGCCGCCACTCCTTAAGCTGGACCTGGACGCCGCGGCTCCGCCGCCGCTCATGCTGTTTCCCTGAAGGCTGCTGCCCGCCGGAGGCTTGCTGACGCTCTGCAGGTTGAGCGCTCGCAGGCTGAGCGCCTGGTTGGCTCGGTCCCGAGGCGTCTGCGAGGACGACTGTTTGGAAAGGCTGGAGTGCTGCTTGTGCTGGACCACCCCGGTCTGACCTCCGACGCCCTCCTGCCTCCTCTGGCCCAGCGGGGAGCGCTGGACCGCCTGGCCTCCCGTGAAGCTGCTGTGTAAACCCAACGACCCCGAACCTCCACCCTGTTTCAGAGCAGACGCCTTGAAGCCGTCTGCTCTGCTGCTGCCCGTTTCTGAGATGGAGCGCTTCAGCTCGGACAGAGAGTTCTTACTTTGGGGGGACGGGCTGCTTCTGTTGTAGGAGGAGGAGCCGGAGGACGGAGACATGGAGCGACTGGTCCACATGCAGCTGAGGGACCCGGGTTTGGAGGCGGCTGTCTGGGAGAAGGAGCTGGGGGAGGTGTGCGAGGCGGAGGCGGCCTCTTCTCTGGAGCTCCTGCTCAGCCCGGTGTAGGTGAAGCTGGCCGGCTGCAGAGGTTTCTTCACCCCGGGTCGAGGCTCCTCCCTGGGCGCTCTGACCACCTGGTGGTGACGTGGAGGAGCCGTTGGAGGCGGCGGCAGCGGCGGTGGCGCCAGCGGTCTGCCCTTTGCTTGTCTTAAAGCCCTCAGGTCGGGGTGGAGCGGCTTCCTCCCGCGCTTCTTCTTGTGTGGAGGATCTGCTTGGGCCAGCATGATCTGAGGCCTCTTCTGGGGGGCCGGGTGGACACGAGGGCCGGGCTTCGCCTTCTTTGTGTGCTCTTCATCCTCTGAGGAAGACGAGGAGGCCGATGATGAAAGAACAGAGGAAGAAGAGGATGAGGAGCGGCTGTCTTTTATAGCAGCTGGCTCAGGCGGCTACAAAGAGAAAGAAGAAGAATGAGCGAAACGTCTTGCTGCGTCACAACAAGTGAAACGTCGAGAGGAATTACCAGAATCTTCCGCGGACGTCCTCTCGGCCTCTTTCCTTTCTTCTGGAACAGAAGCTCCCGCTCTTGTTCTCTAAAAACACATTTACACAATCTTTCAAAAACACACGACAACTTTAAACTGGTCCACAGAGTCTGGCTGTGACCCCCCGCTCAGCCCTTTCATCTGGCTGAAAGCTCTGGTTTTCAATATGAATTTCATTCTTAGCATTTTTGATGTGTTATTGTTTAATTGCTTCATCCTTTAAGTCATTTATCAAACACAGGATTTTCTGTTTTTAGATGGTTGTAAAAAACGTCACATGGAAAAATAGAGCGCAGCCGATGTGGGACTGATATCTGAGGATGTTAGATCAGATGTATCGGTGGTCACGAGAACTGAAAAGTGTCGGTACTCATCAGTGGCGGACTGGCCATCGGGAGAGCCGGGCCAAATTCCCGTGGCCTGCAGGCCAATTTGGCCGTTTCAGTTTGGATCAACTCAAAATCACCAAAGATGACGATGCAGTTCGCAACGCTAAGAAGTGAACGTCTGTTACTGCAGGAGGAGTTAGGGACACACGATCCATTTCAATCATCAACAACTTTTTGTTTTTCAATATAAACCTGAGAGATTGTAAAAACAAGTTAAGAATATTCATTCATTCATTAATTATTAACATTGCAAGGCTGTGATTTCAACAGTTTGCTCATTTTATTTTATAGTGACATCACGTCTCTCATCAGTCCGGGACATCCTCGCTGTCACAGCTGTTAGCTGTTTCAGTGCATGATGGGATTTATTGTTTGGTTATTTGCAGAGCGCCCTCTGCTGAATCTAGAGGATCTCTGTTTATCAGCTGTTACAAACACAGATATCAAACCAACACGCACCTCTTGTGAAACGCCGCCAGGAGCCTCGGGTCCAGAATATTTTCTTCTGGCTCCCAACTGTTGTGCCTGAAAACACCAGAAAAACTGTTTTAAAGGGACGTTTTCACAAAGCTGGTCAGGATTAATCTCCTGTTTGATAGATTCAGGTACTGGTCTGATCTGATGTGGACCCTGCAGCCTGTTACTGGTCTGATGTGGACCCTGCAGCCTGTTACTGGTCTGATCTGATGTGGACCCTGCAGCCTGTTACTGGTCTGGTCTGATGTGGACCCTGCAGCCTGTTACTGGTCTGGTCTGATGTGGACCCTGCAGCCTGTTACTGGTCTTATGTGGACCCTGCAGCCTGTTACTGGTCTGATGTTGACCCTGCAGCCTGTTACTGGTCTGATCTGATGTGGACCCTGCAGCCTGTTACTGGTCTGATGTGGACCCTGCAGCCTGTTACTGGTCTTATGTGGACCCTGCAGCCTGTTACTGGTCTGATGTTGACCCTGCAGCCTTTTACTGGTCTGGTCTGATGTGGATCCTGCAGCCTGTTACTGGTCTGATGTGGACCCTGCAGCCTGTTACTGGTCTGATGTGGATCCTGCAGCCTGTTACTGGTCTGATGTGGACCCTGCAGCCTGTTACTGGTCTGGTCTGATGTGGACCCTGCAGCCTGTTACTGGTCTGGTCTGATGTGGACCCTGCAGCCTGTTACTGGTCTGGTCTGATGTGGACCCTGCAGCCTGTTGCGGGTCTTATGTGGACCCTGCAGCCTTTTACTGGTCTGGTCTGATGTGGATCCTGCAGCCTGTTACTGGTCTGATGTGGACCCTGCAGCCTGTTACTGGTCTGATGTGGATCCTGCAGCCTGTTACTGGTCTGATGTGGACCCTGCAGCCTGTTACTGGTCTGGTCTGATGTGGACCCTGCAGCCTGTTACTGGTCTGGTCTGATGTGGACCCTGCAGCCTGTTGCGGGTCTTATGTGGACCCTGCAGCCTGTTACTGGTCTGATGTGGACCCTGCAGCCTGTTACTGGTCTGATGTGGATCCTGCAGCCTGTTACTGATCTGATGTGGATCCTGCAGCCTGTTACTGGTCTGGTCTGATGTGGACCCTGCAGCCTGTTACTGGTCTGATGTGGACCCTGCAGCCTGTTACTGGTCTGATGTGGATCCTGCAGCCTGTTACTGGTCTGATGTGGACCCTGCAGCCTGTTACTGATCTGATGTGGATCCTGTAGCCTGTTACTGGTCTGATGTGGACCCTGCAGCCTGTTACTGGTCTGATGTGGACCCTGCAGCCTGTTACTGGTCTGATGTGGACCCTGCAGCCTGTTACTGGTCTGATGTTGACCCTGCAGCCTTTTACTGGTCTGGTCTGATGTGGACCCTGCAGCCTGTTACTGGTCTGATGTGGATCCTGCAGCCTGTTACTGGTCTGATGTGGACCCTGCAGCCTGTTACTGGTCTGATGTGGACCCTGCAGCCTGTTACTGGTCTGGTCTGAACTGGACCCTGCAGCCTGTTACTGGTCTGATGTGGACCCTGCAGCCTGTTACTGGTCTGGTCTGATGTGGACCCTGCAGCCTGTTGTGGGTCAGATGTGGACCCTGCAGCCTGTTACTGGTCTGATGTGGACCCTGCAGCCTGTTGTGAGTCTGATGTGGACCCTGCAGCCTGTTACTGGTCGGGTCTGATGTGGACCCTGCAGCCTGTTACTAGTCTGGTCTGATGTGGACCCTGCAGCCTGTTACTGGTCTGATGTGGACCCTGCAGCCTGTTACTGGTCTGGTCTGAACTGGACCCTGCAGCCTGTTGCGGGTCTTATGTGGACCCTGCAGCCTGTTACTAGTCTGGTCTGATGTGGACCCTGCAGCCTGTTGTGGGTCAGATGTGGACCCTGCAGCCTGTTACTGGTCTGATGTGGACCCTGCAGCCTGTTGTGAGTCTGATGTGGACCCTGCAGCCTGTTACTGGTCGGGTCTGATGTGGACCCTGCAGCCTGTTACTGGTCGGGTCTGATGTGGACCCTGCAGCCTGTTGCGGGTCTTATGTGGACCCTGCAGCCTGTTACTAGTCTGGTCTGATGTGGACCCTGCAGCCTGTTACTGGTCTGATGTGGACCCTGCAGCCTGTTACTGGTCTGGTCTGATGTGGACCCTGCAGCCTGTTACTGGTCTGGTCTGATGTGGACCCTGCAGCCTGTTACTGGTCTGGTCTGATGTGGACCCTGCAGCCTGTTGCTGGTCTTATGTGGACCCTGCAGCCTGTTACTGGTCTGATGTGGACCCTGCAGCCTGTTACTGGTCTGGTCTGATGTGGACCCTGCAGCCTGTTACTGGTCTGATGTGGACCCTGCAGCCTGTTACTGGTCTTATGTGGACCCTGCAGCCTGTTACTGGTCTGATGTTGACCCTGCAGCCTTTTACTGGTCTGGTCTGATGTGGATCCTGCAGCCTGTTACTGGTCTGATGTGGACCCTGCAGCCTGTTACTGGTCTGATGTGGATCCTGCAGCCTGTTACTGGTCTGATGTGGACCCTGCAGCCTGTTACTAGTCTGGTCTGATGTGGACCCTGCAGCCTGTTACTGGTCTGGTCTGATGTGGACCCTGCAGCCTGTTACTGGTCTGGTCTGATGTGGACCCTGCAGCCTGTTGCGGGTCTTATGTGGACCCTGCAGCCTTTACTGGTCTGGTCTGATGTGGATCCTGCAGCCTGTTACTGGTCTGATGTGGACCCTGCAGCCTGTTACTGGTCTGATGTGGACCCTGCAGCCTGTTACTGGTCTGATGTGGACCCTGCAGCCTGTTACTGGTCTGGTCTGATGTGGACCCTGCAGCCTGTTACTGGTCTGGTCTGATGTGGACCCTGCAGCCTGTTGCGGGTCTTATGTGGACCCTGCAGCCTGTTACTGGTCTGATGTGGACCCTGCAGCCTGTTACTGGTCTGATGTGGATCCTGCAGCCTGTTACTGATCTGATGTGGATCCTGCAGCCTGTTACTGGTCTGGTCTGATGTGGACCCTGCAGCCTGTTACTGGTCTGATGTGGACCCTGCAGCCTGTTACTGGTCTGATGTGGATCCTGCAGCCTGTTACTGGTCTGATGTGGACCCTGCAGCCTGTTACTGATCTGATGTGGATCCTGTAGCCTGTTACTGGTCTGATGTGGACCCTGCAGCCTGTTACTGGTCTGATGTGGACCCTGCAGCCTGTTACTGGTCTGATGTGGACCCTGCAGCCTGTTACTGGTCTGATGTTGACCCTGCAGCCTTTTACTGGTCTGGTCTGATGTGGACCCTGCAGCCTGTTACTGGTCTGATGTGGATCCTGCAGCCTGTTACTGGTCTGATGTGGACCCTGCAGCCTGTTACTGGTCTGATGTGGACCCTGCAGCCTGTTACTGGTCTGGTCTGGTCTGGACCCTGCAGCCTGTTACTGGTCTGATGTGGACCCTGCAGCCTGTTACTGGTCTGGTCTGATGTGGACCCTGCAGCCTGTTGTGGGTCAGATGTGGACCCTGCAGCCTGTTACTGGTCTGATGTGGACCCTGCAGCCTGTTGTGAGTCTGATGTGGACCCTGCAGCCTGTTACTGGTCGGGTCTGATGTGGACCCTGCAGCCTGTTACTAGTCTGGTCTGATGTGGACCCTGCAGCCTGTTACTGGTCTGATGTGGACCCTGCAGCCTGTTACTGGTCTGGTCTGATGTGGACCCTGCAGCCTGTTACTGGTCTGATGTGGACCCTGCAGCCTGTTACTGGTCTGGTCTGATGTGGACCCTGCAGCCTGTTGTGGGTCAGATGTGGACCCTGCAGCCTGTTACTGGTCTGATGTGGACCCTGCAGCCTGTTGTGAGTCTGATGTGGACCCTGCAGCCTGTTACTGGTCGGGTCTGATGTGGACCCTGCAGCCTGTTACTGGTCTGGTCTGATGTGGACCCTGCAGCCTGTTGCGGGTCTTATGTGGACCCTGCAGCCTGTTACTAGTCTGGTCTGATGTGGACCCTGCAGCCTGTTACTGGTCTGATGTGGACCCTGCAGCCTGTTACTGGTCTGATGTGGACCATGCAGCCTGTTACTGGTCTGATGTGGACCCTGCAGCCTGTTACTGGTCTGGTCTGATGTGGACCCTGCAGCCTGTTACTGGTCGGGTCTGATGTGGACCCTGCAGCCTGTTACTAGTCTGGTCTGATGTGGACCCTGCAGCCTGTTACTGGTCTGGTCTGATGTGGACCCTGCAGCCTGTTACTGGTCTGGTCTGATGTGGACCCTGCAGCCTGTTACTGGTCGGGTCTGATGTGGACCCTGCAGCCTGTTACTGGTCTGGTCTGATGTGGACCCTGCAGCCTGTTGTGGGTCTGATCTGATGTGGACCCTACAGCCTGTTACTGGTCTGATGTGGACCCTGCAGCCTGTTACTGGTCTGATCTGATGTGGACCCTGCAGCCTGTTACTGGTCTGATGTGGACCCTGCAGCCTGTTACTGGTCTGATCTGATGTGGACCCTGCAGCCTGTTACTGGTCTGGTCTGATGTGGACCCTGCAGCCTGTTACTGGTCTGGTCTGATGTGGACCCTGCAGCCTGTTACTGGTCTGATGTGGACCCTGCAGCCTGTTGCGGGTCTGTTGTGGACCCTGCAGCCTGTTACTGGTCTGATGTGGACCCTGCAGCCTGTTACTGGTCTGATGTGGACCCTGCAGCCTGTTACTGGTCTGTTGTGGACCCTGCAGCCTGTTACTGGTCTGTTGTGGACCCTGCAGCCTGTTACTGGTCTGATGTGGACCCTGCAGGTCCGCTGTTGGCTCTAGCATCAGCTGCTCGCAGTACAATAAGAGCAGTAATGGCTGCACCGCTGTCTGTTCTCCATCGTGTGTATCAAAGTGAACCCTGGAAGTCCCCCTCCCGTAGTGAAGCTACAGATCCGGCCCAGGAGCTCAGAGCTCGGCCGCAGATTCGGGCTTTGTCCGCTGTTTCAGTGTTATGAGCTGCTGTTATGTGTCGTTAGCCGCGGCGGCTAGCGCAGGATGCTAGCTAGCGTACTTACTTGGACGACCACCCTCTCCACTTCACCAGATACTCAAACTTGCCCTGCGGGAGAGACAAAGAACCGTGAGGGACACGCAGAGGAAGGGGTCCGGGTCCGGAGCGGCGGCCCCCGGGGCCGCGGGCGGCGGTTTCTTACCTTTCTCGGCCGTTTGCTGAGGATGCATTCCGCGTCAAATACCTGG
This sequence comes from Micropterus salmoides, assembly GCF_014851395.1. NCBI lineage: Eukaryota > Metazoa > Chordata > Actinopteri > Centrarchiformes > Centrarchidae > Micropterus > Micropterus salmoides. The sequence continues at coordinate 37,967 of NW_024040235.1, forward strand.
CCGACTGTGACCCCCTCCATTACTACAGCCCCTCCGAACGGGCTGCCTGCGCGCTTTTTACCTCGCACGGCCACCGTAGGTCCTGTTCCGTAGGGCTGGTTGCAGAGAGAAACAGAAAATAAAAATAAAAGACACAACAACAATAATAATAATATAAGTTATTACTATAAAATGCGTAATATACAAATTTAATTAAAATTAAATTAAATTAAATTTCATTTCATTCAATAAAATAAAGACTAATTATAATAAATAGTTATAATAATAACAACAACAACAACAATGATAATAATTATGTATAAAATATATAAAAAATAAATACAATTAAATTAGGTGTACTACAGAATCATTTGGCAGAAGTGTAATTAATAAATCGTTGTAGTGATAATAATGATCATGATAATAACGATTTTTGAAAATATAGAAAAATAAAGATAGGACTGTGTGGACAGTTTACTAGAGTTACATGTGACTAGTGGACAAATACTAATAATCAAAGATGGACAGTAATTAAGTACATATACTGCAGTACAAATTGAGGTATTTGTATTATTAGACTGACATTGAGACTAACTGGCAACAACTTTGATATTTGTATAAACATTTTAATGTGGGATGTATAAATTCCCTTTTAATTATTTTAATTTATTTTTAACACTGTTGAGCTTTGTGCTGTTAGACAAAGAAAACATTGTGTTGGCATCAGTTTGGACTCTGGGTAACTGGCATTTGCCACTGTTTTCAGAGTTTTGAAAATCAATCAAGTGAGAAAATAATCATTAACTGCAACATATTAATTAGCTTTAGAGATGCTTGTAGAATCAGAAAGTTTGCACAGTACATGCAGAAAGATGGAAACAAAGAAGTAAAAACAAGGACAACAAAGCTGAACACAGAAAAACAAAGAACCATTTAATACATATACAAATACTTTGTGGAAAAATAATTGTGTGTGTATATATATAAACATATATAGCAAGCAACTCTGAGCAGCAACATGTCTATATGTTTCTGTAAATTGTAAACAAATAGTATAAAGGAAAAACTATTAAACGGGTAATTTAATAGATTACTTTATATACATGAAGTTGGCAGTTATAAACAGCATTTATATTTAATAATAAATGAATAATAAATGAATAAAGCTAATCATGTGATTTTGTAGCGTGTATTTTCACCTGTGCGGAACCTTTTGCGCTTTGCTCTTATAGGGAGTTAATTCCGTGGTGCACCCATGTTATGTATGTGTCTTTCCGGCAGTGCTGCTGTCCAGCGGTGAACGTGAGACAGCGGAGCTCCTCTTCGAAGGTATCCGCGTGTTAAAGAGTATTTTTAACTAAATAAACAGTGTTTATTTATTGTTTCTAATAGTTCCGCTAGCATGCTACCGTTAGCTTAGCCAGCAGACAGACGTGGAGACACCTGGACACAGTAGGTCAACTCACCTGAGCTACATAATGACTATTTAAATGTGACAACTTGTTCAATCAGTCTAAATTAAGCTAAACTGAAAGTTAAATATGTTGCCCCGATAACTGCTCAGTGCTTTATACTATGGTTAAAATACAAACCTGCAAACGTCGATTAAAAACTGGAGAAATTAAGATGTGTTGGTGTTTTGGCACGCGGACATGCATAGTATAATATGACTGGAGACATATTCAGAATCGCCAGTGTTCGCTGGCAAATTCGGCATATATGTGATCCACCCAGAACACACAACATGGTTAAAATACACGTTCATAAAAGTAAGTAGTGGCTGCCCACAGGCCGCTGTTTGAGAGGGTTATCAATATTTCCAACCCGATTTGCACAGAAAGAGTTGCAGCTTAGAGAGCGAGTCATATAGGCCGAATTGAAGCGTTAGTGTTAGCAAGTTTGGGGGAATATATTTATTCTTATTACAACAGGCATGTTACATGTTGGTAAGCAAGGAGGTATTAAAGTGTAACTTTTTCAAACGGAGTCTGGTTTTATATTGTCACTTGCAGATTATAATGTATTGGCTGCAGCGATTAGTCAATGAATTAAGTTAATCAACAGAAAAATCAACTACTTAGGTAATTTGTTTCGCCAAAATAACAAACATTTGATGGTTCCAGCTTCTTAAATGTCAGAATTTGTTGTTCTTGTCTTAGAATTTGTTTCATGTTATAGACCAAAAGATTAATTAATTAAATTAATAATTAGATGCTGCCCTACTTTACATCTAACAAACTTAACCACTATTTGTCTATGTAAAAACTAAAGTAAATGGAAAGTCTGAGCTGACTGAATGTGTTTGTCCTCCCTCCAGGTGAGTTTCCTCCAGCTGACCCAGCGTCAGGTGACTGCAGCACCAGCCATGCTGCTCCACCTCCTGGTACGTCAGCCCCTCTGCTGCCCTCAGTTGTTAACACGATGCGTCTGGACTCTTCGCTGCGACACTGCGAGGACGCTGCACTCTCAGGCTGAGCACTTCCTGCGGCGGAGGCTTCCCCTGCGCTTCAGCACACAGAGCCGGGGCGCCAAGAGCCAAAACAGGAAGTCCGAGAGCCAGGAGGAGGCGTGGAAAACCAGGAACAAGACGGTGCTGACGTACATCACCGCCGCCGGGGTGGGGATGATCGGCCTGTCGTACGCTGCAGTGCCGCTCTACAGGCTCTACTGCCAGGTGAGGACAAAAAAAAACGACTTCCTGTTCCGGGTAACCTCCAGCCTGCAGGCGTGACCACTGTGTTTCTGTCTGTCAGGCGTCGGGGCTCGGCGGCACGGCGGTGGCCGGCCACGACGCAGATCTGGTGGAGACGATGAAACCGGTGAAGGAACGCGTCCTCAAGATCACCTTCAACGCCGACCGTCACGCCAGCATGCAGTGGAACTTCAAACCGCAGCAGACGGAGATCTTTGTAAGACCTGGTCCCTCCTTTCTCAGGTCCCTTTTTATATTCTCACCCTAAATCTGGGTTTGAATGAAGACGTTATAGTGTGGAGATGCTGTCAGTACATGACTGGAATTTAATTTGTACCAAAGAGAAGGTTCGACACACAAGAACAAGAACGCGACACGTTCCCTTAAATCCCTCAAACCGGCCACTTGCAAACAAAGTAAAAGCACTGCGGTTTGTCGGATGGTTGAAAAAGCGTCTTATTTTCTGACATCCACAAGTCAAATTAGGGCTGGGCAATAAAACAATAATGATAATTATCGCAACATAATTTCCTCAATAACAATTTAACTAATATTCAATATATCGTCAATAAATGTTTGAATTGATTAATTTGAATCACAAATGAATTAATTTTGTTGAGAAAAATGGACTAAAAAAAGATTTACTCATAATAGTTTTGAAGGTTCTACCTCAGATGTGTGAAGTGATCCGATGTTTGGCCTCAAATGTTTGTCACATTCTGACCGTAAAGAAAAGTTTAATCACACGATTAACCATCTGTATTCTTCAACTTTCACTTCAAAAATCAACCTTTACACTTGAAGAAAATGATGATTTAACATTTATCGTGATAATTATCAAATGTTATTTTCGTGATAACATTTTAGTGTTCATTTAAGTCAAATGATGCAAAAACCCAAAACCAGCAGAAACCAGTCTAGTTGTTAAATGCCTTGATTAACGTCCCCTTCCCGAAACCAAACTTGCAGAGCTCTGATTAACTGCAGTCAGTGAACACAGCCCCAGACCTGGTCTGGTGCTGATTCAGGTCTGGTGTAACTGGAGGTTTGAGCTGATGTTTGTTGTGCAGGTGGTTCCAGGTGAGACGGCGCTGGCTTTCTACAGAGCAAAGAACCCCACAGACAAACCCATCGTGGGCATCTCCACCTACAACGTGGTGCCCTTTGAGGCGGGACAGTACTTCAACAAGATCCAGGTTAGTCTACCGGCCGCTGGTTCCTCCAGTCCACATCATAACAAGTCCACGAGGCCTGTTCCAGGTCACGAGGCGCCTCTAGTTTACGTTAAACACGTGCTTCTCCGTCCTCTCCGCAGTGTTTCTGCTTCGAGGAGCAGCGTCTGAACCCTCACGAGGAGGTGGACATGCCCGTCTTCTTCTACATCGACCCGGAGTTCGATGAGGACCCCCGGATGGCCCGAGTGGACACCATCACACTCTCCTACACCTTCTTCGAGGCCAAGGAGGGTCAGACGCTGCCTCTGCCCGGATACGGCCGCAAGTGATCCGTCTGCCGCCGCTGCACTGAGAGGATCGCCCCAGATGCTGAACCGGGAGACGGATTCTGCTTCAAGACTCAGTCTGAGGAGGCACCGGGTGGAAAAAGTGTAAAAGACAAGAAGGAACGTTCTTCTGTACTTTGTTGAAACCGAAGTACGTGCCGCAGGAATATAAGCCTGAAAGAAAACGGTCCGCCGCATGTCTCGTTGTCCCAGAGTCTCAGCCTGTCATGTTAGAACTAATATATTCAGAATAAAGTCGAAAAACTTTTAATATTTGAAGTTAGTTTTCACCAATAAGTTAAGAAGTTGTCTTCTTCACAGCGGGCCGGACGGTCCGGGACGACAATTTGCACCCGAAGCAACTCATTTTATTCTGATTGTCTTGGAAACATTAAAACGAAACTCTCAGTCATCAGATATATTTATTTTCCCACCAGTGGCCCCGATACTCTCATCATATGAGCCTCAGCACGCTGAACGTCCTGGAAACCCTGGAATTCTGCAATGCAGTGATTGAAAAGTCCTGAAAACGCCTTGAAAGAGGCATCAGAATCTGGAATTTCGCTCCATTGGCTGATATGTTAGCTTTACTCTTGCAGACGGTCGAGGTGACGAAACGTTGAACAGAACCAGAACTTTTTCTCTTGTCACTAAGAGCTTTTTGTTTATGCACTGATGCCTGAGAGGATATATACAAATCAGAAACTGTATTGTACGTTTATCACAGCAGATAAAAGTTCAACCGGCTGAAGATGAATCAATAAATATTGAGTATGAACCGAGACTGGACAGAGCTGACGGGTGCTCGGGTGATGTGAGACGGTAGGTGAATCTGATTTCTCATGTCATGATGGAAACTGAGACTTCAGAAAACAGATTCAGGAAAAAGGTGATACTAAAACGGGGTCTCAGCAGGTCCTGAAGCACAGAGCTACAGGCTGACTTTGTCTGTGAGAGTGAGTTCACACAGCGAAGGTTCAGGGTGCTTCAAAGAGCCACCGCTGTGCAGGTGTGGCCCTCTGCGTCTGCCTTCCAGAGTGGGCGTCCCCCCAGCTGCACTCAGTCCCTGCCGAGGGCCCGGTGCTACGGGTTCTCTGAATGATCCTCTAATCCAGAACCAGAGTAATGTGGAGATTTGGGCTGCAAATAACTAATTAACTAATTATAAAGATAATTATTTTAATCATCAACTAATCTTTTCTCCATTAATCGTTTGGTCTATAAAATGTCAAGAGGTTGTGAAAAATGCTCATCACAGTTTTTGCAGAGCACAAAGTGACGTCTTCAGTCAGAAATGACAACAAATAGCAGCAATTCCTCCCATTTCAGAAGATGAAACCAGCACATTGTTCACATCTTTGCTTAGTCGTTGCAGCTCTAGTGGAGATTTGGCCAAACTAATGGGGAAAAATAAACTCTAATAGCAGCAAATCCATACTGACTGCTACACTCGCTGCATCGTCTGCGTTTCACTCAAATCATTCAACTCTAACATTCATCTTCATCACTAGTCTCAGTATCCTAAATAAAGCACATAACAGCTTCTCTCTCTCTCTCCTGAGCCTCTGCCCCAGGACCTGCAGATCCTGTCCTGTGTCCTCCGCTACAATGGACAAGCTGTGCGGGGCCCCTTTGGAAGCTTTGGACAGTTTTCAACCAGAGCCTGTCTCCCAGACTCAGAAGGAGCTTTATTGAGTAGTGCTTTACACATACCAGGAATTTGCTTTGGTGATGAGCTTCTACACGGAGACAAACATACAGTTGACATAAATAAATGTAGAAATATATAAATATGAAATAAACAAATGCAAGTTACATTAGAATAATAAAAAATAGAGAAAAATAATACAACTATGTACAGAGAAAGAACAACGTGGCAGGACGGGAGAGGATATGTATTTATATCTATACACATATAAAATAGAAAAATAAGTAGACATATGTTTGTGTGAGCCTGCTCCAGATTTAACTCTACAAGCACTTGGACATCTTTTAGAGTATGTGGGGACCATGTGCCAGAGGGTGGTCCCTTCAAAGACCCTCTAAGCTGCAGCTCAGCCGGGGTAAAGCCAGTGGCTTCATCGACGGCAACTCTGGTATGAATCGATTCCAACGCTTGTGCTTTTCACCAACATGAGAAGCTATCATGGTTTTTAGAGAGCGGTTAACTGGCTCAGACATGTTAGTCTGTGGATGATGAGCAGTTGTGAGCTTATGGACCAAACCCCAGTTATCACACCGCTCTTTGAAGATCATATATAATCATATAACAGTTAACACGGGTAGAACTGAGAGGTCTCAATGTTTAGCATTTAGCTGTTCGACACCAATTATCCTTAAATTGTCTCCTATCCCAGAGGGGATCATACCTTTTCAGATGAGAGGCTGTGGCAGCCGGCGTCCAGAGAAGAGCATGAGCATGCTCTGCTAACGGGTAACAAAAACTTCCTTCACAGTTGTCTATCAAGAAATAAAGAACGATCAAATATCAAAAAGTCTCATACGGAGGTCAGAACATCAAGAAGGAGCAGCAGTGAGGAGAGCGAGCGACTCTTTGTGTCCCTATCTTATACAAGTTCAAGACAGGAAAGTCGAGCTCATTCCTAAAAACGGTCAAATACAGTTCAGAGACAAAGCTCAGTTCTTCTGCGTGAAACTTAACGACACGTGTTCAAATACCAAGAAAGTTCTAACAAGGACTTTCTAAGTAAGCCCATTTACTTAGAAAGCCGCTGGTGTCGATCACAACTAGATGACAGGAAAGTCAGAAGGGAGTGAACTCTGTGACATCCTCTGCACAAACCTCAAAAGACGAGGACCGTCTTCCACAACATAAGGTCACTGAGACGGAGAGACAGGATGTCTGTGGTCACACACGTGATGCTTTTCTTTAGAAGCGTCCCTGCAGTCATGTAACTGTCACAGCTCCTGAGATCTGTGCAGACATTCAAACAGAGTTCATGTCAAAGTTCACTGTTCAGGTGAATAACTCAGATGTAACTTTAGTTTTGTTCTTGAATTAGTTTTGGAGAAATAAACACATTGCTGTCATTGTTTGATGATGGGAAGAAGAAGAGACCGTTTCCTGTTTAGTCTGGTTGAAAAGTTTTTCTGCCTATTTGGACACCAGGTGGCAGCACAGGAACATAAGTGCTGTAGATGAACTGGAGTGAAGCCTCTATGAAGGTGTAGTTTGTTTTTACAGAAATCTGGAGATCCATAACGCTGCTCTTAGTTCTGACAGTTGGTAGTAACAAATTACTTTGGAGGAAGATTATTTAAATCAACACATTTTCCTCCACTTAAAAGAAAAAAATACAATAAAACATGAATGTAAATGTGACATTATTTTGAATCTGTGGTGCGCTGTCAGGCTTTTATTTTGTAGGCTCAGACGGGAAGTTCAAACTGTGTTGATGGACGTCTACAGCGTCAGGTCCGGGCGCGAGGTTGCCCTAGCAACTCACAGGATGAACCAATCAGACGGAGGCAGGTCCAGACTCCCCCTCCTTTCCTCGCCTCCTCCATCCTCATCCGCGACACCACCTCCGCTGGAGCAGGGAGGCGGAGGGAGGGAGGCCAGAGATCCGTCAGTCGTTCCTCCTCAGTCCTCAGTCCAGGAGCTGAACTGAACCGTCTGCGGAGGATTTTTACCTTCGTGCGTAAAAGCGCTGTGCGTCTTGTGCGCGCGGATGGCACAGAGGACGCAGTAGTTGTCGGTGTCGGCGGTTCACGCTGGACAGTTGTAGCTCAACTGGACACAATCTGAACCGGGTGACCAAACTCTTTGTTGCACGTAAACACGCACACTGTCCACAGTGGACCGTGGAGAGACTTTAACCGTCGCGGATTTATTTCGGCGTACTTTACGCGTCTTCTCGCTTTGGACCGAGCTGTTAGAGGAGGAGTGTAGAGGTTCGGCTCTGTGCTGCCGAATCTCATCTCATGATGGGACACGACAGCTGCCATCTGCCGCGAGGATGAGCTACAGAAGCAGCCCGGTGAGGGCGTACGACTTTCTGCTCAAGTTCCTGCTGGTGGGGGACAGCGACGTCGGGAAGGGCGAGATCCTGGCGAGCCTGCAGGACGGAGCCACAGAGTCCCCGTACGGATACAACATGGGTGAGTGTGGAAGTCAGTGTGTGGAGAAAAGGTCCTTTATTTATCTTAACCCCGCCTCTGTTTTTGGTTTTGCGCGCACGGGTTTCCTGTTTTTACGCACAGTTTACGCAGAGCGGACAGCTTTGACAGCCAGCGTGTCTGCACTGAATCCCAGTTTGAAACCAGCGTCTCTGAACTGGGATACCTGCTCAGTCACAGGGAGTTTAAAGTCAGTGGGAAACACAAAACCCACAGACAGTTAAGAAAGTACCTTAGGATGTTTACTGTACTCAAGTTTGAGGGACTTTTCGTTTACCTGAGAGTTCTACTACTTTATACTTCTACTCCAATATTATATACTTTTACTGCACTGACAGCCCCAGAGGACCCCGGACCCCTAAAGTGAGAACCTATTCTCTTCTGAAAAATTATAGTAATTGGCTCTTCATCAGGTGAGTTTGGGCTTGAAACACTGTAACACTGACACTCTTGACAATATTCCTGTTCAAACTTTCTGCAAAACATTATGAATTTACAGGAAGGCTTTAGTGGCAGGTGTTCCTCTCAGCGCTGCCTGAAGACAGTACTGTGTGAAGGGTGTACAGTGTGAATGGTGTGTACGGTGTGAACGGTGTGTACGGTGTGAACAGTGTTTATTATCCTGAATCTGGATCTTTTTGTGGCTGCAAATGATCTTAAATGATGGTTTTTTTGCGCACTTCAGGGAAAATAAATCAAACGGGTGTTTTTTATTCAGAAAGGCTTTAAGCCTGGAATACTCAGAGGTAATATTTTGATTTATTTTACACAATAGAATCCATTTCAACCCCTTTCATCCTTCTGCCATGTGAGTCGCTGTTTCTCATTTCTCCAGTTTATGTGCGTACGCATGGTTCAGAGTTTACTTACGGGACGCAAGTTTGGTTTTATAGATAACCTTTGCTTGGGAAGTGGCGTGCGCACGTTTCCTGCCCTGTTTTGTATTTACGCACTGAGCTTTCAAACAAGTATCAGCTGAGGCATTTTTACTGGTCGGCGGTCGGCCGTGCTTACTACATACAGTCATGCAGCTTTTGATTTATTTATCGCTGTCAGGATGTGAGGAGACGCTCAACAAATATAACAACAAAGCTTCTGAAATAAACTTTAAGCTTTAAGTAAAAGTACTAATACCACACTGTAAAAGTATGTAAGTATAATCAGTGAAGTATTAAATAATATAAAGTATAAAGTATAAAGTAAAAACAGGGAGTCTCTGTCAATCACAATAATGTCAGTGTACTTAGCTGGTAGATTACTGTATTATGTGAATGTTTGGATTTTGTACCAGGAAAAGAAACATGAGATCTTCTGTCTCGTGTAACTTTTCATCCATTTTTTTTCAGCCACATTTGAGAACAGAGCGAACATCCTCATCTGTTTCCCATCCAGATCTTTAATTAGTATTTCTGGATTTCGTTTCAAAAGCAACATTATTCCTTTAGAAAAGGTGACTGTTGTGCACACAGAAGACTCACGGAGCAGAGCATCTAATTTTCACCCATTGTGCAGCTTTGAAAGCCTCTTTGATATCGTTTACCATCATCTTCCTCTTATTTCTGTCAGTACTCACGGCTCTGTGTTGAACCTGCGAGGTGTAT
>NW_024040236.1:0-4335 GCF_014851395.1 Micropterus salmoides
ACACTTCGACACGCAACCAGGGGGAGCCAGGGATTGAACCGCCGACCTTCCGATTAACGGCCAACCCGCTCTATCTCCTGAGCCACAGCCGTAAGCATGGAGATTAATATAAGCAATATATATCTTTCGGTCAAATTCAGCATATAGGGCTCTACAGGGCGACCATTTTGCTCGCATATGGCGCACACCCATAGCATAAATATGTATATAATAAATAGTTTGTTAAACTCTGTTACTTGAAAATTTTTGCTCCTAAATTTCTTCATTTAGGAGCAACATGCTCCTTGGGCAAAAGGTTAGCGTAGAGCCTTGGCATATATCTCTGTCCATTCTGTGTGCGCTCCAAAAAGATCTGGGGTTTATACTTAGCCTTAGCTCTGTAAATGGAAAACAAACAAAGTGGCCCACTACCTGCCACACAACACTATTTAAGCTTTTCCAGCCTTAATGTGTGTGTCAGGTAACGTTAAAAGACTTGTTCACATACATTCAGCATACTCTCTACTTCACCAAAACATGCTGTTGTTGTGATGTTAACTATAGTAGTCTGGAGCTGCTGTGCTGGCTCTGGAACGGTCTCATCCTGTCTGCATGTTAGCTTTGCTGCAGCAGCTGCAGCCACAGTTTGCTAACCCACAACTTAACTAACAGTTACATTCCTGTGTCGTTGTTCGCTGTATATCATGGTATTTGTCATGGCATAGGATTTCTCCACAATCGCTTACCCCACCTTTAACGGTCATTTTTTTACTACTCCTGTATCTCCTGTTACATGTTTAATTTCTTGTTTTAATCCTCTGTTACTGTTATATGTTTAGGGCCCGAGAATAAAACAAAAACGCACAAAACTTTTTTCATATGTCAGGCGGGGCGAAAAATTACATATTTTATGGGTCTTGCACATAAGCGTGGCAAAATGGTACCGCACCGAAATGTACGAAATGTTTGCGGCACATGTATCATGTCCAGACCTCTTGGAGCGATGTGCTAAACCCACCAGGAAGTCAGCCATTTTGGATTTAATGATAATTTTTGGCGATATACAGGTTACTTTAACAACTCCTCCCAGAGTAATTAGCTCGACTTCATAAGTTGTACAAACTGTGAGCATCTGTCGAAGGGCGTGTCTGGCATGGCGTCGAAAATCAGATTTCGGATCAGAGTTTTGTTTCACGGCATGTCCATGGCGTGGCGGCGAAGCTCCATGCTTCGGCATGAAACAGGAAACTGTTGTAAATTCACTGTACATGATCAAATCTGTAACAAACGTTACACTTGAAAATGGTCTCGGCCTGAACACATCTACATGCAATATTTAGGTATAGTCAAAGCCCCACCTACTGGCAACAGGAAGTAACCTCTGTGTAACAAAAATTCAAGCGACATGAAATTTTCAGTGTGTTACACACTTCACCTACAATGACAATGTATAATTAAAGCTGCAAGCAACGTTGAACGGGCCCTCGCCCCTTGCGCACCTCAGGTGGATCGACAGCTGGGGTCTCTACACAGCAGGGCTGCTGACACGGCTCTGAAGTTAACACGATACATATTACACAGGTGAAGTGTGGAAATTATTTGTGGTTGATAGTTACTAATTCAATTCAAAATTGCTGACTTCCGGTTGGGTCTAGGGCAGTGGTTGAAAAATAGGCGGCCCGAGGGCCAGAACCGGTCCGCCAGCAATGCGGACAGATTTATTAAAGATAAATAAATTTATAGCTGCTGGTGTTGAAACAGATCTCAGTCAAAACAGCTACTCACATAATCACTTCCTCTTAACCGATTGTGCCTACTAAATAAAAGCGTGAGAACGTTTTTTGCAGCAATGCTTCATGTTGAGTTTATTGGGAGCTTTTACATTGAAAAGTTCTGCAGGACATTCAAGAGTTTCTGGCTTGCATAACACACCTCTAAAAAAGCAGTCAGTAAACGTGCGATTAGATTCCCCTGAATTTCATCAGAGAAATGAAAATAAGGGTCCTTTGGTTTATGAATGCATATCAAACACTGGGGCGCACATGCACTGCAGCACATACTTTATTGTGAGCATGTGCAAAAGTGTCCTTACAATCAATTTTTTTAACAAGGGAGAAAAAAATATCCGCTGTGTGTTAGGATCGACCGTCCCAACGGGAGTCCCACTACTACACTGAGCTACACGTGCACATAGGCATTTAGGGTTTTAACGTTAAACATGTAGAAATGGTTAATTTAATTATCTCTGTCCTCAGTATCTCATCCTTTATGTTTTATACAAGCACAGCTAACGCTAGCTTGGCATTAGCCAAATGTTAAAAAGAAGCTAAATAGAAAGCTGTCTGGAGCACAGACTGGTCTGTAGTCTTAAAAGCTCAGCTGCTGGCTGAGACAAATCAGCCGCTCCTCCTTCTACCTGGTAATGTTACCTGCAGCCAGCGAGGAGGAGGGACTGATACAGACTGTTCTTCTAAACGTCACTCACTACTTGTGATGTCAGATAAAGTTATTGAGTTACTTTGCTGTTGTCTAGAAACAACATTTAGCTGTATTTAAAATATTAAATTAAAAACAACCAGGCAGTTAATGTACACTTCAATATATGTTTATTTATCGCAAGTGACATGTATGCAATATATAAGGTTATCGCACATTGAATATTTTCCTCATACCCTGCAGGCCTATCTCATGCCCGTTGGGTGTGGTCTTAGAAATAACCATCACTATAATAGTAAAGTATCGATAGTGGTATTGATAAAGAATCAGATCGTCTCAATAAGGGTATCAATATCAATAAAAATTAATGATCCCCATCCCTAGGTATAGCTCTCAAAACAGCTTCCTGTTTAATTGACCCTTTGCTAAGCCACGCCCTGAATACACAGCGCAGTACAGGACTCGCTCTAACTGAGGTCCGACACTTTCCGTTTGAGTCAGTTTGACAGCCTGAATACAACCTTCAAATGTATAATGCAACGGCAGAACTGTCTGCTTTGGGGCGGCTGTGGCTCAGGAGGTAGAGCGGGTTGGCCGTTAATCGGAAGGTCGGCGGTTCAATCCCTCCCCCTGGTTGCATGTCGTAGTGTCCTTGGGCAAGATACTGAACCCCGAATTGCCCCTGGCGGCTATTCCGCCAGTGTATGAGTGAGTGTGAATGTTAGTTTCCGTTTGAGCACTTAGGCCTCAGTGTTTGAATGTGTGTGACTGGTGAATGCAGATGTAGTGTAAAAGCGCTTTGAGTGGTCGAAAAGACTAGAAAGGCGCTATACAAGTACGGAGCACGGAGAACTTTGAGATGGATGGGCGCATATATGCGTCACTATGGACATTTGTAAAAAATATGAATGAGGCACAGGAAATAAAGTTTGAAACATGTCCTTTCCTGACGCCTTAAATATAAGGGAGTTGCGGTTACAGAGATATAAAATTAATGTATGTCTATGGGAGTGTTGCTTGATTTCCAATGAATAGCGCCACCTAGAGGCCGACTGACGCCAATTTTCACACAGCCCCTCAGGAGGTCGTGCAAGACAAGGTGTAGATCACCCATTGCAAATATAAGAATATGACATCTTGTTTTAGCATTTGCGCAAACATTTGTTAGCTTATAATTAGGATGTTTTTTAGCAGATCAAAATTCCCTCTACAAACTTTTGTTCGGCTTGGTCCAGAGATGGTCTGTACCAAGTTTCGTGCCGATCGAACCTTCGGCTTTGGAGGAGTTAATTAAAATAGGCTTTTCAGTTTTTGTGATTTACGAAATGAAAACGTCATCGTACAGAGGCGTGTTTTATACCATTGGAATCGGCAAAATCCCCCAAACCTGTAGACATAACGTTTATGAATGTGCGATGTGCGCGTAGTTATGAGGCAAAATGTGCCTTGGTTGAAAATCCCATTGAAATGAATGAGACTTTCTGACGGTATTTGAGCTTCGATTATAGCGCCACCTTTAGGCCGAACTGCACAAAATTTTAGAGGTGTCATCTGCCCCAAATTTGGTATCAATTGGACTTGTGGTTATGGAGATATAAAATGCATGTAAGTCAATGGGATTTTTTTTTAATAGCGCCAACTAGAGGCTAACTGCACCAAATTTTGCACAGCCCCTCACGGGGGCATGACACATAAGGCCCTGAAGTTTGGTGTTGATCGGCCATTCCCAACCTAAGATATGACATCACTTCCTTTTTATAGCGTTTTTCTCAAACAATTATTAGCGTATCATCATCCTATCAAAATTTCCTCTACAAACTTTCATCAGCTTGGTCCAGAGATTATCCGTGCCAAGTTGGGTGTCGATCGGACTTGCAGCTTTGGAGGAGTTAATTAAAATAGGTTTTTCAGTTTTCGCGA
>NW_024040237.1:0-55484 GCF_014851395.1 Micropterus salmoides
TCCACTCCACAGAGCTGTTTGAAGAAATACTTCTACAATTCAGAGACAAATTTCATTGAGTGATACACTTTAACTTAAGCAACTGTGTTTTTTAATGCTTTGAAATTACTTATAGTGGTTGTCAATCTGATGGGATTGAATGCAACAGAGGTTTCTCATCAACATCCATTTAGTCTTTATTATTACCTGAACACAGACACTAACTTTGTTTCTCAATACAGTAAGTGCTTTTTGTTGGGGCAGTTTTGCTGACTCTGAATCTTCAGGTGTGTGAACTGTGTCATTTAAAAGGATCAGTAAGAGATTCACGTCAGTTTTGTTCACATTCTGCAAATGAAGTGCAAGACAAATATATATGAGTTGGGGTGGAATTCTCACATGAACCCTATATGTAGATGACAGTTTTTGGAGACATGTAATGTTTGCTTTCTCACAAGCTGTCTTGGGGGTCTTTTTGCAGAAAGTGCCATTTGGAGAAGAAATTCAGTGCTAACTCGCTTCTTTGTATTGCTTTAAAGTACTCCTGATGGAGCTGCAATGGCAGGCCACCATGTGTAAATGAGTTGCATCAAGAAAACTCATTGGAGTCTAATTGACCGCTCGTCAACTTCTAATGGAATGCATGAATTTAAGATGACTGTTGTCCATCAATACAAATAGTGCTTGTTCATTTCGCAATGTCAAGATCAGTGAAACTTCAAGAAAAAGAAGGCGGAGTTGGGTGGCAATGGCTTCAAACTACATTTAAGATGGGCAGATCTGTGCAAGAAACACCACTTGTGCTGCCACTGGGAAAGACAGCACAGAAAATGCTAGAAAGAAACATCTGGACTACGGAGAAGAGAGGAAGATTGCTCACTGCAAGTATGTGATATTGGCCCAACATGAGCTTTGAGTTTTGTCTGAATTAGGTAAGTGCTACTTGTTGGGGAGGTTGTACATGTCAAAAGCCACAAACTGTAACTGAAGAGAGACGGCATTAAAATCACGTTCAGATCACCTCAAATGGAGACACTGATGATTCTTGTGTTCATAAGTGCTTCTCTTTGGGGTTGTCTTGGTTGTGAGTTCTTCAACAGAGTCAGTTTCACATCATTTTAACATAACCAGCTACACCATAACTTTGTCACCAACATCACCCAAACACAAGCACTGACTTGAGTTATGAATTCAGTAAGTGCTTTTTGTTGGGGTAGTGTTGCTGACCTCTGAAGTCTAAGGATCCCTATAAGGAATATATTAGAACAATGATTCTAGATCATTTGTTACTGGGTGAAGAATCCTCTTTTGAACACGTTTAGCAGTCAGTAATATTACCCTAACTTGAGCATTGACTTGACTGTTGAATTCAGTAAGTGCTACTTGTTGGGGAAGTTGACAATGACAAAAGCAACTGGATTTTTTGGTGCCATATTTTGTGAGAATCAGCCCCAGATCACCTCAAATGGAGACACTGATGATTCTTGTGTTCATAAGTGCTTCTCTTTGGGGTTGTCTTGGTTGTGAGTTCTTCAACACACAGTCAGTTTCACATCATTTTAACATAACCAGCTACACCATAACTTTGTCACCAACATCACCCAAACACAAGCACTGACTTGAGTTATGAATTCAGTAAGTGCTTTTTGTTGGGGTAGTGTTGCTGACCTCTGAAGTCTAAGGATCCCTATAAGGAATATATTAGAACAATGATTCTAGATCATTTGTTACTGGGTGAAGAATCCTCTTTTGAACACGTTTAGCAGTCAGTAATATTACCCTAACTTGAGCATTGACTTGACTGTTGAATTCAGTAAGTGCTACTTGTTGGGGAAGTTGACAATGACAAAAGCAACTGGATTTTTTGGTGCCATATTTTGTGAGAATCAGCCCCAGATCACCTCAAATGGAGACACTGATGATTCTTGTGTTCATAAGTGCTTCTCTTTGGGGTTGTCTTGGTTGTGAGTTCTTCAACACACATATCACAGTCAGTTTCACATCATTTTAACATAACCAGCTACACCATAACTTTGTCACCAACATCACCCAAACACAAGCACTGACTTGAGTTATGAATTCAGTAAGTGCTTTTTGTTGGGGTAGTGTTGCTGACCTCTGAAGTCTAAGGATCCCTATAAGGAATATATTAGAACAATGATTCTAGATCATTTGTTACTGGGTGAAGAATCCTCTTTTGAACACGTTTAGCAGTCAGTAATATTACCCTAACTTGAGCATTGACTTGACTGTTGAATTCAGTAAGTGCTCCTTGTTGGGGCAGTTGAAAATGACAAAAGCAACTGGATTTTTTGGTGCCATATTTTGTGAGAATCAGCCCCAGATCACCTCAAATAGAGCCACTGGTGATTATTGTGTTCATAAGTGCTTCTCTTTGGGGTTGTCTTGGTTCTGACATGTTCCTCGATTGAATCCACTCCACAGAGCTGTTTGAAGAAATTACTTCTACAATTCAGAGACAAATTTCATTGAGTGATACACTTTAACTTAAGCAACTGTGTTTTTTAATGCTTTGAAATTACTTTATAGTTGGGTTGTCAATCTGATGGGATTGAATGCAACAGAGGTTTTCTCATCAACATCGCCATTTAGTCTTTATTATTACCTGAACACAGACACTAACTTTGTTTCTCAATACAGTAAGTGCTTTTTGTTGGGGCAGTTTTGCTGACCTCTGAATCTTCAGGTGTGTGAACTGTGTCATTTAAAAGGATCAGTAAGAGATTCACGTCAGTTTTGTTCACATTCTGCAAATGAAGTGCAAGACAAATATATATGAGTTGGGGTGGAATTCTCACATGAACCCTACATGTAGATGACAGTTTTTGGAGACATGTAATGATTTTGCTTTCTCACAAGCTGTCTTGGGGGTCTTTTTGCAGAAAGTGCCATTTGGAGAAGAAATTCAGTGCTAACTCTGCTTCTTTGTATTGCTTTAAAGTACTCCTGATGGAGCTGCAATGGCAGGCCACCATGTGTAAATGAGTTGCATCAAGAAAACTCATTGGAGTCTAATTGACCGCTCGTCAACTTCTAATGGAATGCATGAATTTAAGATGACTGTTGTCCATCAAATACAAATAGTGCTATTGTTCATTTCGCAATGTCAAGATCAGTGAAACTTCAAGAAAAAGAAGGCGGAGTTGGGTGGCAATGGCTTCAAACTACATTTAAGATGGGCAGATCTGTGCAAGAAACACCACTTGTGCTGCCACTGGGAAAGACAGCACAGAAAATGCTAGAAAGAAACATCTGGACTACGGAGAAGAGAGGAAGATTGCTCACTGCAAGTATGTGATATTGGCCCAACATGAGCTTTGAGTTTTGTCTGAATTAGGTAAGTGCTACTTGTTGGGGAGGTTGTACATGTCAAAAGCCACAAACTGTAACTGAAGAGAGACGGCATTAAAATCACGTTCAGATCACCTCAAATGGAGACACTGATGATTCTTGTGTTCATAAGTGCTTCTCTTTGGGGTTGTCTTGGTTGTGAGTTCTTCAACAGAGTCAGTTTCACATCATTTTAACATAACCAGCTACACCATAACTTTGTCACCAACATCACCCAAACACAAGCACTGACTTGAGTTATGAATTCAGTAAGTGCTTTTTGTTGGGGTAGTGTTGCTGACCTCTGAAGTCTAAGGATCCCTATAAGGAATATATTAGAACAATGATTCTAGATCATTTGTTACTGGGTGAAGAATCCTCTTTTGAACACGTTTAGCAGTCAGTAATATTACCCTAACTTGAGCATTGACTTGACTGTTGAATTCAGTAAGTGCTACTTGTTGGGGAAGTTGACAATGACAAAAGCAACTGGATTTTTTGGTGCCATATTTTGTGAGAATCAGCCCCAGATCACCTCAAATGGAGACACTGATGATTCTTGTGTTCATAAGTGCTTCTCTTTGGGGTTGTCTTGGTTGTGAGTTCTTCAACACACATATCACAGTCAGTTTCACATCATTTTAACATAACCAGCTACACCATAACTTTGTCACCAACATCACCCAAACACAAGCACTGACTTGAGTTATGAATTCAGTAAGTGCTTTTTGTTGGGGTAGTGTTGCTGACCTCTGAAGTCTAAGGATCCCTATAAGGAATATATTAGAACAATGATTCTAGATCATTTGTTACTGGGTGAAGAATCCTCTTTTGAACACGTTTAGCAGTCAGTAATATTACCCTAACTTGAGCATTGACTTGACTGTTGAATTCAGTAAGTGCTACTTGTTGGGGAAGTTGACAATGACAAAAGCAACTGGATTTTTTGGTGCCATATTTTGTGAGAATCAGCCCCAGATCACCTCAAATGGAGACACTGATGATTCTTGTGTTCATAAGTGCTTCTCTTTGGGGTTGTCTTGGTTGTGAGTTCTTCAACACACATATCACAGTCAGTTTCACATCATTTTAACATAACCAGCTACACCATAACTTTGTCACCAACATCACCCAAACACAAGCACTGACTTGAGTTATGAATTCAGTAAGTGCTTTTTGTTGGGGTAGTGTTGCTGACCTCTGAAGTCTAAGGATCCCTATAAGGAATATATTAGAACAATGATTCTAGATCATTTGTTACTGGGTGAAGAATCCTCTTTTGAACACGTTTAGCAGTCAGTAATATTACCCTAACTTGAGCATTGACTTGACTGTTGAATTCAGTAAGTGCTCCTTGTTGGGGCAGTTGAAAATGACAAAAGCAACTGGATTTTTTGGTGCCATATTTTGTGAGAATCAGCCCCAGATCACCTCAAATAGAGCCACTGGTGATTATTGTGTTCATAAGTGCTTCTCTTTGGGGTTGTCTTGGTTCTGACATGTTCCTCGATTGAATCCACTCCACAGAGCTGTTTGAAGAAATTACTTCTACAATTCAGAGACAAATTTCATTGAGTGATACACTTTAACTTAAGCAACTGTGTTTTTTAATGCTTTGAAATTACTTTATAGTTGGGTTGTCAATCTGATGGGATTGAATGCAACAGAGGTTTTCTCATCAACATCGCCATTTAGTCTTTATTATTACCTGAACACAGACACTAACTTTGTTTCTCAATACAGTAAGTGCTTTTTGTTGGGGCAGTTTTGCTGACCTCTGAATCTTCAGGTGTGTGAACTGTGTCATTTAAAAGGATCAGTAAGAGATTCACGTCAGTTTTGTTCACATTCTGCAAATGAAGTGCAAGACAAATATATATGAGTTGGGGTGGAATTCTCACATGAACCCTACATGTAGATGACAGTTTTTGGAGACATGTAATGATTTTGCTTTCTCACAAGCTGTCTTGGGGGTCTTTTTGCAGAAAGTGCCATTTGGAGAAGAAATTCAGTGCTAACTCTGCTTCTTTGTATTGCTTTAAAGTACTCCTGATGGAGCTGCAATGGCAGGCCACCATGTGTAAATGAGTTGCATCAAGAAAACTCATTGGAGTCTAATTGACCGCTCGTCAACTTCTAATGGAATGCATGAATTTAAGATGACTGTTGTCCATCAAATACAAATAGTGCTATTGTTCATTTCGCAATGTCAAGATCAGTGAAACTTCAAGAAAAAGAAGGCGGAGTTGGGTGGCAATGGCTTCAAACTACATTTAAGATGGGCAGATCTGTGCAAGAAACACCACTTGTGCTGCCACTGGGAAAGACAGCACAGAAAATGCTAGAAAGAAACATCTGGACTACGGAGAAGAGAGGAAGATTGCTCACTGCAAGTATGTGATATTGGCCCAACATGAGCTTTGAGTTTTGTCTGAATTAGGTAAGTGCTACTTGTTGGGGAGGTTGTACATGTCAAAAGCCACAAACTGTAACTGAAGAGAGACGGCATTAAAATCACGTTCAGATCACCTCAAATGGAGACACTGATGATTCTTGTGTTCATAAGTGCTTCTCTTTGGGGTTGTCTTGGTTGTGAGTTCTTCAACAGAGTCAGTTTCACATCATTTTAACATAACCAGCTACACCATAACTTTGTCACCAACATCACCCAAACACAAGCACTGACTTGAGTTATGAATTCAGTAAGTGCTTTTTGTTGGGGTAGTGTTGCTGACCTCTGAAGTCTAAGGATCCCTATAAGGAATATATTAGAACAATGATTCTAGATCATTTGTTACTGGGTGAAGAATCCTCTTTTGAACACGTTTAGCAGTCAGTAATATTACCCTAACTTGAGCATTGACTTGACTGTTGAATTCAGTAAGTGCTACTTGTTGGGGAAGTTGACAATGACAAAAGCAACTGGATTTTTTGGTGCCATATTTTGTGAGAATCAGCCCCAGATCACCTCAAATGGAGACACTGATGATTCTTGTGTTCATAAGTGCTTCTCTTTGGGGTTGTCTTGGTTGTGAGTTCTTCAACACACATATCACAGTCAGTTTCACATCATTTTAACATAACCAGCTACACCATAACTTTGTCACCAACATCACCCAAACACAAGCACTGACTTGAGTTATGAATTCAGTAAGTGCTTTTTGTTGGGGTAGTGTTGCTGACCTCTGAAGTCTAAGGATCCCTATAAGGAATATATTAGAACAATGATTCTAGATCATTTGTTACTGGGTGAAGAATCCTCTTTTGAACACGTTTAGCAGTCAGTAATATTACCCTAACTTGAGCATTGACTTGACTGTTGAATTCAGTAAGTGCTACTTGTTGGGGAAGTTGACAATGACAAAAGCAACTGGATTTTTTGGTGCCATATTTTGTGAGAATCAGCCCCAGATCACCTCAAATGGAGACACTGATGATTCTTGTGTTCATAAGTGCTTCTCTTTGGGGTTGTCTTGGTTGTGAGTTCTTCAACACATATCACAGTCAGTTTCACATCATTTTAACATAACCAGCTACACCATAACTTTGTCACCAACATCACCCAAACACAAGCACTGACTTGAGTTATGAATTCAGTAAGTGCTTTTTGTTGGGGTAGTGTTGCTGACCTCTGAAGTCTAAGGATCCCTATAAGGAATATATTAGAACAATGATTCTAGATCATTTGTTACTGGGTGAAGAATCCTCTTTTGAACACGTTTAGCAGTCAGTAATATTACCCTAACTTGAGCATTGACTTGACTGTTGAATTCAGTAAGTGCTCCTTGTTGGGGCAGTTGAAAATGACAAAAGCAACTGGATTTTTTGGTGCCATATTTTGTGAGAATCAGCCCCAGATCACCTCAAATAGAGCCACTGGTGATTATTGTGTTCATAAGTGCTTCTCTTTGGGGTTGTCTTGGTTCTGACATGTTCCTCGATTGAATCCACTCCACAGAGCTGTTTGAAGAAATTACTTCTACAATTCAGAGACAAATTTCATTGAGTGATACACTTTAACTTAAGCAACTGTGTTTTTTAATGCTTTGAAATTACTTTATAGTTGGGTTGTCAATCTGATGGGATTGAATGCAACAGAGGTTTTCTCATCAACATCGCCATTTAGTCTTTATTATTACCTGAACACAGACACTAACTTTGTTTCTCAATACAGTAAGTGCTTTTTGTTGGGGCAGTTTTGCTGACCTCTGAATCTTCAGGTGTGTGAACTGTGTCATTTAAAAGGATCAGTAAGAGATTCACGTCAGTTTTGTTCACATTCTGCAAATGAAGTGCAAGACAAATATATATGAGTTGGGGTGGAATTCTCACATGAACCCTACATGTAGATGACAGTTTTTGGAGACATGTAATGATTTTGCTTTCTCACAAGCTGTCTTGGGGGTCTTTTTGCAGAAAGTGCCATTTGGAGAAGAAATTCAGTGCTAACTCTGCTTCTTTGTATTGCTTTAAAGTACTCCTGATGGAGCTGCAATGGCAGGCCACCATGTGTAAATGAGTTGCATCAAGAAAACTCATTGGAGTCTAATTGACCGCTCGTCAACTTCTAATGGAATGCATGAATTTAAGATGACTGTTGTCCATCAAATACAAATAGTGCTATTGTTCATTTCGCAATGTCAAGATCAGTGAAACTTCAAGAAAAAGAAGGCGGAGTTGGGTGGCAATGGCTTCAAACTACATTTAAGATGGGCAGATCTGTGCAAGAAACACCACTTGTGCTGCCACTGGGAAAGACAGCACAGAAAATGCTAGAAAGAAACATCTGGACTACGGAGAAGAGAGGAAGATTGCTCACTGCAAGTATGTGATATTGGCCCAACATGAGCTTTGAGTTTTGTCTGAATTAGGTAAGTGCTACTTGTTGGGGAGGTTGTACATGTCAAAAGCCACAAACTGTAACTGAAGAGAGACGGCATTAAAATCACGTTCAGATCACCTCAAATGGAGACACTGATGATTCTTGTGTTCATAAGTGCTTCTCTTTGGGGTTGTCTTGGTTGTGAGTTCTTCAACAGAGTCAGTTTCACATCATTTTAACATAACCAGCTACACCATAACTTTGTCACCAACATCACCCAAACACAAGCACTGACTTGAGTTATGAATTCAGTAAGTGCTTTTTGTTGGGGTAGTGTTGCTGACCTCTGAAGTCTAAGGATCCCTATAAGGAATATATTAGAACAATGATTCTAGATCATTTGTTACTGGGTGAAGAATCCTCTTTTGAACACGTTTAGCAGTCAGTAATATTACCCTAACTTGAGCATTGACTTGACTGTTGAATTCAGTAAGTGCTACTTGTTGGGGAAGTTGACAATGACAAAAGCAACTGGATTTTTTGGTGCCATATTTTGTGAGAATCAGCCCCAGATCACCTCAAATGGAGACACTGATGATTCTTGTGTTCATAAGTGCTTCTCTTTGGGGTTGTCTTGGTTGTGAGTTCTTCAACACACATATCACAGTCAGTTTCACATCATTTTAACATAACCAGCTACACCATAACTTTGTCACCAACATCACCCAAACACAAGCACTGACTTGAGTTATGAATTCAGTAAGTGCTTTTTGTTGGGGTAGTGTTGCTGACCTCTGAAGTCTAAGGATCCCTATAAGGAATATATTAGAACAATGATTCTAGATCATTTGTTACTGGGTGAAGAATCCTCTTTTGAACACGTTTAGCAGTCAGTAATATTACCCTAACTTGAGCATTGACTTGACTGTTGAATTCAGTAAGTGCTACTTGTTGGGGAAGTTGACAATGACAAAAGCAACTGGATTTTTTGGTGCCATATTTTGTGAGAATCAGCCCCAGATCACCTCAAATGGAGACACTGATGATTCTTGTGTTCATAAGTGCTTCTCTTTGGGGTTGTCTTGGTTGTGAGTTCTTCAACACACATATCACAGTCAGTTTCACATCATTTTAACATAACCAGCTACACCATAACTTTGTCACCAACATCACCCAAACACAAGCACTGACTTGAGTTATGAATTCAGTAAGTGCTTTTTGTTGGGGTAGTGTTGCTGACCTCTGAAGTCTAAGGATCCCTATAAGGAATATATTAGAACAATGATTCTAGATCATTTGTTACTGGGTGAAGAATCCTCTTTTGAACACGTTTAGCAGTCAGTAATATTACCCTAACTTGAGCATTGACTTGACTGTTGAATTCAGTAAGTGCTCCTTGTTGGGGCAGTTGAAAATGACAAAAGCAACTGGATTTTTTGGTGCCATATTTTGTGAGAATCAGCCCCAGATCACCTCAAATAGAGCCACTGGTGATTATTGTGTTCATAAGTGCTTCTCTTTGGGGTTGTCTTGGTTCTGACATGTTCCTCGATTGAATCCACTCCACAGAGCTGTTTGAAGAAATTACTTCTACAATTCAGAGACAAATTTCATTGAGTGATACACTTTAACTTAAGCAACTGTGTTTTTTAATGCTTTGAAATTACTTTATAGTTGGGTTGTCAATCTGATGGGATTGAATGCAACAGAGGTTTTCTCATCAACATCGCCATTTAGTCTTTATTATTACCTGAACACAGACACTAACTTTGTTTCTCAATACAGTAAGTGCTTTTTGTTGGGGCAGTTTTGCTGACCTCTGAATCTTCAGGTGTGTGAACTGTGTCATTTAAAAGGATCAGTAAGAGATTCACGTCAGTTTTGTTCACATTCTGCAAATGAAGTGCAAGACAAATATATATGAGTTGGGGTGGAATTCTCACATGAACCCTACATGTAGATGACAGTTTTTGGAGACATGTAATGATTTTGC
Organism: Micropterus salmoides; assembly: GCF_014851395.1. Taxonomy (NCBI): domain Eukaryota; kingdom Metazoa; phylum Chordata; class Actinopteri; order Centrarchiformes; family Centrarchidae; genus Micropterus; species Micropterus salmoides. The sequence goes on from NW_024040237.1 coordinate 10,146, forward strand.
TTTCTCACAAGCTGTCTTGGGGGTCTTTTTGCAGAAAGTGCCATTTGGAGAAGAAATTCAGTGCTAACTCTGCTTCTTTGTATTGCTTTAAAGTACTCCTGATGGAGCTGCAATGGCAGGCCACCATGTGTAAATGAGTTGCATCAAGAAAACTCATTGGAGTCTAATTGACCGCTCGTCAACTTCTAATGGAATGCATGAATTTAAGATGACTGTTGTCCATCAAATACAAATAGTGCTATTGTTCATTTCGCAATGTCAAGATCAGTGAAACTTCAAGAAAAAGAAGGCGGAGTTGGGTGGCAATGGCTTCAAACTACATTTAAGATGGGCAGATCTGTGCAAGAAACACCACTTGTGCTGCCACTGGGAAAGACAGCACAGAAAATGCTAGAAAGAAACATCTGGACTACGGAGAAGAGAGGAAGATTGCTCACTGCAAGTATGTGATATTGGCCCAACATGAGCTTTGAGTTTTGTCTGAATTAGGTAAGTGCTACTTGTTGGGGAGGTTGTACATGTCAAAAGCCACAAACTGTAACTGAAGAGAGACGGCATTAAAATCACGTTCAGATCACCTCAAATGGAGACACTGATGATTCTTGTGTTCATAAGTGCTTCTCTTTGGGGTTGTCTTGGTTGTGAGTTCTTCAACAGAGTCAGTTTCACATCATTTTAACATAACCAGCTACACCATAACTTTGTCACCAACATCACCCAAACACAAGCACTGACTTGAGTTATGAATTCAGTAAGTGCTTTTTGTTGGGGTAGTGTTGCTGACCTCTGAAGTCTAAGGATCCCTATAAGGAATATATTAGAACAATGATTCTAGATCATTTGTTACTGGGTGAAGAATCCTCTTTTGAACACGTTTAGCAGTCAGTAATATTACCCTAACTTGAGCATTGACTTGACTGTTGAATTCAGTAAGTGCTACTTGTTGGGGAAGTTGACAATGACAAAAGCAACTGGATTTTTTGGTGCCATATTTTGTGAGAATCAGCCCCAGATCACCTCAAATGGAGACACTGATGATTCTTGTGTTCATAAGTGCTTCTCTTTGGGGTTGTCTTGGTTGTGAGTTCTTCAACACACATATCACAGTCAGTTTCACATCATTTTAACATAACCAGCTACACCATAACTTTGTCACCAACATCACCCAAACACAAGCACTGACTTGAGTTATGAATTCAGTAAGTGCTTTTTGTTGGGGTAGTGTTGCTGACCTCTGAAGTCTAAGGATCCCTATAAGGAATATATTAGAACAATGATTCTAGATCATTTGTTACTGGGTGAAGAATCCTCTTTTGAACACGTTTAGCAGTCAGTAATATTACCCTAACTTGAGCATTGACTTGACTGTTGAATTCAGTAAGTGCTACTTGTTGGGGAAGTTGACAATGACAAAAGCAACTGGATTTTTTGGTGCCATATTTTGTGAGAATCAGCCCCAGATCACCTCAAATGGAGACACTGATGATTCTTGTGTTCATAAGTGCTTCTCTTTGGGGTTGTCTTGGTTGTGAGTTCTTCAACACACATATCACAGTCAGTTTCACATCATTTTAACATAACCAGCTACACCATAACTTTGTCACCAACATCACCCAAACACAAGCACTGACTTGAGTTATGAATTCAGTAAGTGCTTTTTGTTGGGGTAGTGTTGCTGACCTCTGAAGTCTAAGGATCCCTATAAGGAATATATTAGAACAATGATTCTAGATCATTTGTTACTGGGTGAAGAATCCTCTTTTGAACACGTTTAGCAGTCAGTAATATTACCCTAACTTGAGCATTGACTTGACTGTTGAATTCAGTAAGTGCTCCTTGTTGGGGCAGTTGAAAATGACAAAAGCAACTGGATTTTTTGGTGCCATATTTTGTGAGAATCAGCCCCAGATCACCTCAAATAGAGCCACTGGTGATTATTGTGTTCATAAGTGCTTCTCTTTGGGGTTGTCTTGGTTCTGACATGTTCCTCGATTGAATCCACTCCACAGAGCTGTTTGAAGAAATTACTTCTACAATTCAGAGACAAATTTCATTGAGTGATACACTTTAACTTAAGCAACTGTGTTTTTTAATGCTTTGAAATTACTTTATAGTTGGGTTGTCAATCTGATGGGATTGAATGCAACAGAGGTTTTCTCATCAACATCGCCATTTAGTCTTTATTATTACCTGAACACAGACACTAACTTTGTTTCTCAATACAGTAAGTGCTTTTTGTTGGGGCAGTTTTGCTGACCTCTGAATCTTCAGGTGTGTGAACTGTGTCATTTAAAAGGATCAGTAAGAGATTCACGTCAGTTTTGTTCACATTCTGCAAATGAAGTGCAAGACAAATATATGAGTTGGGGTGGAATTCTCACATGAACCCTACATGTAGATGACAGTTTTTGGAGACATGTAATGATTTTGCTTTCTCACAAGCTGTCTTGGGGGTCTTTTTGCAGAAAGTGCCATTTGGAGAAGAAATTCAGTGCTAACTCTGCTTCTTTGTATTGCTTTAAAGTACTCCTGATGGAGCTGCAATGGCAGGCCACCATGTGTAAATGAGTTGCATCAAGAAAACTCATTGGAGTCTAATTGACCGCTCGTCAACTTCTAATGGAATGCATGAATTTAAGATGACTGTTGTCCATCAAATACAAATAGTGCTATTGTTCATTTCGCAATGTCAAGATCAGTGAAACTTCAAGAAAAAGAAGGCGGAGTTGGGTGGCAATGGCTTCAAACTACATTTAAGATGGGCAGATCTGTGCAAGAAACACCACTTGTGCTGCCACTGGGAAAGACAGCACAGAAAATGCTAGAAAGAAACATCTGGACTACGGAGAAGAGAGGAAGATTGCTCACTGCAAGTATGTGATATTGGCCCAACATGAGCTTTGAGTTTTGTCTGAATTAGGTAAGTGCTACTTGTTGGGGAGGTTGTACATGTCAAAAGCCACAAACTGTAACTGAAGAGAGACGGCATTAAAATCACGTTCAGATCACCTCAAATGGAGACACTGATGATTCTTGTGTTCATAAGTGCTTCTCTTTGGGGTTGTCTTGGTTGTGAGTTCTTCAACAGAGTCAGTTTCACATCATTTTAACATAACCAGCTACACCATAACTTTGTCACCAACATCACCCAAACACAAGCACTGACTTGAGTTATGAATTCAGTAAGTGCTTTTTGTTGGGGTAGTGTTGCTGACCTCTGAAGTCTAAGGATCCCTATAAGGAATATATTAGAACAATGATTCTAGATCATTTGTTACTGGGTGAAGAATCCTCTTTTGAACACGTTTAGCAGTCAGTAATATTACCCTAACTTGAGCATTGACTTGACTGTTGAATTCAGTAAGTGCTACTTGTTGGGGAAGTTGACAATGACAAAAGCAACTGGATTTTTTGGTGCCATATTTTGTGAGAATCAGCCCCAGATCACCTCAAATGGAGACACTGATGATTCTTGTGTTCATAAGTGCTTCTCTTTGGGGTTGTCTTGGTTGTGAGTTCTTCAACACACATATCACAGTCAGTTTCACATCATTTTAACATAACCAGCTACACCATAACTTTGTCACCAACATCACCCAAACACAAGCACTGACTTGAGTTATGAATTCAGTAAGTGCTTTTTGTTGGGGTAGTGTTGCTGACCTCTGAAGTCTAAGGATCCCTATAAGGAATATATTAGAACAATGATTCTAGATCATTTGTTACTGGGTGAAGAATCCTCTTTTGAACACGTTTAGCAGTCAGTAATATTACCCTAACTTGAGCATTGACTTGACTGTTGAATTCAGTAAGTGCTACTTGTTGGGGAAGTTGACAATGACAAAAGCAACTGGATTTTTTGGTGCCATATTTTGTGAGAATCAGCCCCAGATCACCTCAAATGGAGACACTGATGATTCTTGTGTTCATAAGTGCTTCTCTTTGGGGTTGTCTTGGTTGTGAGTTCTTCAACACACATATCACAGTCAGTTTCACATCATTTTAACATAACCAGCTACACCATAACTTTGTCACCAACATCACCCAAACACAAGCACTGACTTGAGTTATGAATTCAGTAAGTGCTTTTTGTTGGGGTAGTGTTGCTGACCTCTGAAGTCTAAGGATCCCTATAAGGAATATATTAGAACAATGATTCTAGATCATTTGTTACTGGGTGAAGAATCCTCTTTTGAACACGTTTAGCAGTCAGTAATATTACCCTAACTTGAGCATTGACTTGACTGTTGAATTCAGTAAGTGCTCCTTGTTGGGGCAGTTGAAAATGACAAAAGCAACTGGATTTTTTGGTGCCATATTTTGTGAGAATCAGCCCCAGATCACCTCAAATAGAGCCACTGGTGATTATTGTGTTCATAAGTGCTTCTCTTTGGGGTTGTCTTGGTTCTGACATGTTCCTCGATTGAATCCACTCCACAGAGCTGTTTGAAGAAATTACTTCTACAATTCAGAGACAAATTTCATTGAGTGATACACTTTAACTTAAGCAACTGTGTTTTTTAATGCTTTGAAATTACTTTATAGTTGGGTTGTCAATCTGATGGGATTGAATGCAACAGAGGTTTTCTCATCAACATCTCCATTTAGTCTTTATTATTACCTGAACACAGACACTAACTTTGTTTCTCAATACAGTAAGTGCTTTTTGTTGGGGCAGTTTTGCTGACCTCTGAATCTTCAGGTGTGTGAACTGTGTCATTTAAAAGGATCAGTAAGAGATTCACGTCAGTTTTGTTCACATTCTGCAAATGAAGTGCAAGACAAATATATATGAGTTGGGGTGGAATTCTCACATGAACCCTACATGTAGATGACAGTTTTTGGAGACATGTAATGATTTTGCTTTCTCACAAGCTGTCTTGGGGGTCTTTTTGCAGAAAGTGCCATTTGGAGAAGAAATTCAGTGCTAACTCTGCTTCTTTGTATTGCTTTAAAGTACTCCTGATGGAGCTGCAATGGCAGGCCACCATGTGTAAATGAGTTGCATCAAGAAAACTCATTGGAGTCTAATTGACCGCTCGTCAACTTCTAATGGAATGCATGAATTTAAGATGACTGTTGTCCATCAAATACAAATAGTGCTATTGTTCATTTCGCAATGTCAAGATCAGTGAAACTTCAAGAAAAAGAAGGCGGAGTTGGGTGGCAATGGCTTCAAACTACATTTAAGATGGGCAGATCTGTGCAAGAAACACCACTTGTGCTGCCACTGGGAAAGACAGCACAGAAAATGCTAGAAAGAAACATCTGGACTACGGAGAAGAGAGGAAGATTGCTCACTGCAAGTATGTGATATTGGCCCAACATGAGCTTTGAGTTTTGTCTGAATTAGGTAAGTGCTACTTGTTGGGGAGGTTGTACATGTCAAAAGCCACAAACTGTAACTGAAGAGAGACGGCATTAAAATCACGTTCAGATCACCTCAAATGGAGACACTGATGATTCTTGTGTTCATAAGTGCTTCTCTTTGGGGTTGTCTTGGTTGTGAGTTCTTCAACAGAGTCAGTTTCACATCATTTTAACATAACCAGCTACACCATAACTTTGTCACCAACATCACCCAAACACAAGCACTGACTTGAGTTATGAATTCAGTAAGTGCTTTTTGTTGGGGTAGTGTTGCTGACCTCTGAAGTCTAAGGATCCCTATAAGGAATATATTAGAACAATGATTCTAGATCATTTGTTACTGGGTGAAGAATCCTCTTTTGAACACGTTTAGCAGTCAGTAATATTACCCTAACTTGAGCATTGACTTGACTGTTGAATTCAGTAAGTGCTCCTTGTTGGGGCAGTTGAAAATGACAAAAGCAACTGGATTTTTTGGTGCCATATTTTGTGAGAATCAGCCCCAGATCACCTCAAATAGAGCCACTGGTGATTATTGTGTTCATAAGTGCTTCTCTTTGGGGTTGTCTTGGTTCTGACATGTTCCTCATTGAATCCACTCCACAGAGCTGTTTGAAGAAATTACTTCTCACAACATCAGAAACACAAGCACTGATGATTTAACTTAAGCAACTGTTTTTTTTTGCTTTGAAGTTGGGTTTATCTGATGGGATTGAATGAACAGAGTTTTCTCATCAACATCTCCATTTAGTCTTTATTATTACCTGAACACAGACACTAACTTTGTTTCTCAATACAGTAAGTGCTTTTTGTTGGGGCAGTTTTGCTGACCTCTGAATCTTCAGGTGTGTGAACTGTGTCATTTAAAAGGATCAGTAAGAGATTCACGTCAGTTTTGTTCACATTCTGCAAATGAAGTGCAAGACAAATATATATGAGTTGGGGTGGAATTCTCACATGAACCCTACATGTAGATGACAGTTTTTGGAGACATGTAATGATTTTGCTTTCTCACAAGCTGTCTTGGGGGTCTTTTTGCAGAAAGTGCCATTTGGAGAAGAAATTCAGTGCTAACTCTGCTTCTTTGTATTGCTTTAAAGTACTCCTGATGGAGCTGCAATGGCAGGCCACCATGTGTAAATGAGTTGCATCAAGAAAACTCATTGGAGTCTAATTGACCGCTCGTCAACTTCTAATGGAATGCATGAATTTAAGATGACTGTTGTCCATCAAATACAAATAGTGCTATTGTTCATTTCGCAATGTCAAGATCAGTGAAACTTCAAGAAAAAGAAGGCGGAGTTGGGTGGCAATGGCTTCAAACTACATTTAAGATGGGCAGATCTGTGCAAGAAACACCACTTGTGCTGCCACTGGGAAAGACAGCACAGAAAATGCTAGAAAGAAACATCTGGACTACGGAGAAGAGAGGAAGATTGCTCACTGCAAGTATGTGATATTGGCCCAACATGAGCTTTGAGTTTTGTCTGAATTAGGTAAGTGCTACTTGTTGGGGAGGTTGTACATGTCAAAAGCCACAAACTGTAACTGAAGAGAGACGGCATTAAAATCACGTTCAGATCACCTCAAATGGAGACACTGATGATTCTTGTGTTCATAAGTGCTTCTCTTTGGGGTTGTCTTGGTTGTGAGTTCTTCAACAGAGTCAGTTTCACATCATTTTAACATAACCAGCTACACCATAACTTTGTCACCAACATCACCCAAACACAAGCACTGACTTGAGTTATGAATTCAGTAAGTGCTTTTTGTTGGGGTAGTGTTGCTGACCTCTGAAGTCTAAGGATCCCTATAAGGAATATATTAGAACAATGATTCTAGATCATTTGTTACTGGGTGAAGAATCCTCTTTTGAACACGTTTAGCAGTCAGTAATATTACCCTAACTTGAGCATTGACTTGACTGTTGAATTCAGTAAGTGCTACTTGTTGGGGAAGTTGACAATGACAAAAGCAACTGGATTTTTTGGTGCCATATTTTGTGAGAATCAGCCCCAGATCACCTCAAATGGAGACACTGATGATTCTTGTGTTCATAAGTGCTTCTCTTTGGGGTTGTCTTGGTTGTGAGTTCTTCAACACACATATCACAGTCAGTTTCACATCATTTTAACATAACCAGCTACACCATAACTTTGTCACCAACATCACCCAAACACAAGCACTGACTTGAGTTATGAATTCAGTAAGTGCTTTTTGTTGGGGTAGTGTTGCTGACCTCTGAAGTCTAAGGATCCCTATAAGGAATATATTAGAACAATGATTCTAGATCATTTGTTACTGGGTGAAGAATCCTCTTTTGAACACGTTTAGCAGTCAGTAATATTACCCTAACTTGAGCATTGACTTGACTGTTGAATTCAGTAAGTGCTACTTGTTGGGGAAGTTGACAATGACAAAAGCAACTGGATTTTTTGGTGCCATATTTTGTGAGAATCAGCCCCAGATCACCTCAAATGGAGACACTGATGATTCTTGTGTTCATAAGTGCTTCTCTTTGGGGTTGTCTTGGTTGTGAGTTCTTCAACACACATATCACAGTCAGTTTCACATCATTTTAACATAACCAGCTACACCATAACTTTGTCACCAACATCACCCAAACACAAGCACTGACTTGAGTTATGAATTCAGTAAGTGCTTTTTGTTGGGGTAGTGTTGCTGACCTCTGAAGTCTAAGGATCCCTATAAGGAATATATTAGAACAATGATTCTAGATCATTTGTTACTGGGTGAAGAATCCTCTTTTGAACACGTTTAGCAGTCAGTAATATTACCCTAACTTGAGCATTGACTTGACTGTTGAATTCAGTAAGTGCTCCTTGTTGGGGCAGTTGAAAATGACAAAAGCAACTGGATTTTTTGGTGCCATATTTTGTGAGAATCAGCCCCAGATCACCTCAAATAGAGCCACTGGTGATTATTGTGTTCATAAGTGCTTCTCTTTGGGGTTGTCTTGGTTCTGACATGTTCCTCGATTGAATCCACTCCACAGAGCTGTTTGAAGAAATTACTTCTACAATTCAGAGACAAATTTCATTGAGTGATACACTTTAACTTAAGCAACTGTGTTTTTTAATGCTTTGAAATTACTTTATAGTTGGGTTGTCAATCTGATGGGATTGAATGCAACAGAGGTTTTCTCATCAACATCCATTTAGTCTTTATTATTACCTGAACACAGACACTAACTTTGTTTCTCAATACAGTAAGTGCTTTTTGTTGGGGCAGTTTTGCTGACCTCTGAATCTTCAGGTGTGTGAACTGTGTCATTTAAAAGGATCAGTAAGAGATTCACGTCAGTTTTGTTCACATTCTGCAAATGAAGTGCAAGACAAATATATATGAGTTGGGGTGGAATTCTCACATGAACCCTACATGTAGATGACAGTTTTTGGAGACATGTAATGATTTTGCTTTCTCACAAGCTGTCTTGGGGGTCTTTTTGCAGAAAGTGCCATTTGGAGAAGAAATTCAGTGCTAACTCTGCTTCTTTGTATTGCTTTAAAGTACTCCTGATGGAGCTGCAATGGCAGGCCACCATGTGTAAATGAGTTGCATCAAGAAAACTCATTGGAGTCTAATTGACCGCTCGTCAACTTCTAATGGAATGCATGAATTTAAGATGACTGTTGTCCATCAAATACAAATAGTGCTATTGTTCATTTCGCAATGTCAAGATCAGTGAAACTTCAAGAAAAAGAAGGCGGAGTTGGGTGGCAATGGCTTCAAACTACATTTAAGATGGGCAGATCTGTGCAAGAAACACCACTTGTGCTGCCACTGGGAAAGACAGCACAGAAAATGCTAGAAAGAAACATCTGGACTACGGAGAAGAGAGGAAGATTGCTCACTGCAAGTATGTGATATTGGCCCAACATGAGCTTTGAGTTTTGTCTGAATTAGGTAAGTGCTACTTGTTGGGGAGGTTGTACATGTCAAAAGCCACAAACTGTAACTGAAGAGAGACGGCATTAAAATCACGTTCAGATCACCTCAAATGGAGACACTGATGATTCTTGTGTTCATAAGTGCTTCTCTTTGGGGTTGTCTTGGTTGTGAGTTCTTCAACAGAGTCAGTTTCACATCATTTTAACATAACCAGCTACACCATAACTTTGTCACCAACATCACCCAAACACAAGCACTGACTTGAGTTATGAATTCAGTAAGTGCTTTTTGTTGGGGTAGTGTTGCTGACCTCTGAAGTCTAAGGATCCCTATAAGGAATATATTAGAACAATGATTCTAGATCATTTGTTACTGGGTGAAGAATCCTCTTTTGAACACGTTTAGCAGTCAGTAATATTACCCTAACTTGAGCATTGACTTGACTGTTGAATTCAGTAAGTGCTACTTGTTGGGGAAGTTGACAATGACAAAAGCAACTGGATTTTTTGGTGCCATATTTTGTGAGAATCAGCCCCAGATCACCTCAAATGGAGACACTGATGATTCTTGTGTTCATAAGTGCTTCTCTTTGGGGTTGTCTTGGTTGTGAGTTCTTCAACAGAGTCAGTTTCACATCATTTTAACATAACCAGCTACACCATAACTTTGTCACCAACATCACCCAAACACAAGCACTGACTTGAGTTATGAATTCAGTAAGTGCTTTTTGTTGGGGCAGTTTTGCTGACCTCTGAATCTTCAGGTGTGTGAACTGTGTCATTTAAAAGGATCAGTAAGAGATTCACGTCAGTTTTGTTCACATTCTGCAAATGAAGTGCAAGACAAATATATGAGTTGGGGTGGAATTCTCACATGAACCCTACATGTAGATGACAGTTTTTGGAGACATGTAATGATTTTGCTTTCTCACAAGCTGTCTTGGGGGTCTTTTTGCAGAAAGTGCCATTTGGAGAAGAAATTCAGTGCTAACTCTGCTTCTTTGTATTGCTTTAAAGTACTCCTGATGGAGCTGCAATGGCAGGCCACCATGTGTAAATGAGTTGCATCAAGAAAACTCATTGGAGTCTAATTGACCGCTCGTCAACTTCTAATGGAATGCATGAATTTAAGATGACTGTTGTCCATCAAATACAAATAGTGCTATTGTTCATTTCGCAATGTCAAGATCAGTGAAACTTCAAGAAAAAGAAGGCGGAGTTGGGTGGCAATGGCTTCAAACTACATTTAAGATGGGCAGATCTGTGCAAGAAACACCACTTGTGCTGCCACTGGGAAAGACAGCACAGAAAATGCTAGAAAGAAACATCTGGACTACGGAGAAGAGAGGAAGATTGCTCACTGCAAGTATGTGATATTGGCCCAACATGAGCTTTGAGTTTTGTCTGAATTAGGTAAGTGCTACTTGTTGGGGAGGTTGTACATGTCAAAAGCCACAAACTGTAACTGAAGAGAGACGGCATTAAAATCACGTTCAGATCACCTCAAATGGAGACACTGATGATTCTTGTGTTCATAAGTGCTTCTCTTTGGGGTTGTCTTGGTTGTGAGTTCTTCAACAGAGTCAGTTTCACATCATTTTAACATAACCAGCTACACCATAACTTTGTCACCAACATCACCCAAACACAAGCACTGACTTGAGTTATGAATTCAGTAAGTGCTTTTTGTTGGGGTAGTGTTGCTGACCTCTGAAGTCTAAGGATCCCTATAAGGAATATATTAGAACAATGATTCTAGATCATTTGTTACTGGGTGAAGAATCCTCTTTTGAACACGTTTAGCAGTCAGTAATATTACCCTAACTTGAGCATTGACTTGACTGTTGAATTCAGTAAGTGCTACTTGTTGGGGAAGTTGACAATGACAAAAGCAACTGGATTTTTTGGTGCCATATTTTGTGAGAATCAGCCCCAGATCACCTCAAATGGAGACACTGATGATTCTTGTGTTCATAAGTGCTTCTCTTTGGGGTTGTCTTGGTTGTGAGTTCTTCAACACACATATCACAGTCAGTTTCACATCATTTTAACATAACCAGCTACACCATAACTTTGTCACCAACATCACCCAAACACAAGCACTGACTTGAGTTATGAATTCAGTAAGTGCTTTTTGTTGGGGTAGTGTTGCTGACCTCTGAAGTCTAAGGATCCCTATAAGGAATATATTAGAACAATGATTCTAGATCATTTGTTACTGGGTGAAGAATCCTCTTTTGAACACGTTTAGCAGTCAGTAATATTACCCTAACTTGAGCATTGACTTGACTGTTGAATTCAGTAAGTGCTCCTTGTTGGGGAAGTTGACAATGACAAAAGCAACTGGATTTTTTGGTGCCATATTTTGTGAGAATCAGCCCCAGATCACCTCAAATGGAGACACTGATGATTCTTGTGTTCATAAGTGCTTCTCTTTGGGGTTGTCTTGGTTGTGAGTTCTTCAACACACATATCACAGTCAGTTTCACATCATTTTAACATAACCAGCTACACCATAACTTTGTCACCAACATCACCCAAACACAAGCACTGACTTGAGTTATGAATTCAGTAAGTGCTTTTTGTTGGGGTAGTGTTGCTGACCTCTGAAGTCTAAGGATCCCTATAAGGAATATATTAGAACAATGATTCTAGATCATTTGTTACTGGGTGAAGAATCCTCTTTTGAACACGTTTAGCAGTCAGTAATATTACCCTAACTTGAGCATTGACTTGACTGTTGAATTCAGTAAGTGCTCCTTGTTGGGGCAGTTGAAAATGACAAAAGCAACTGGATTTTTTGGTGCCATATTTTGTGAGAATCAGCCCCAGATCACCTCAAATAGAGCCACTGGTGATTATTGTGTTCATAAGTGCTTCTCTTTGGGGTTGTCTTGGTTCTGACATGTTCCTCGATTGAATCCACTCCACAGAGCTGTTTGAAGAAATTACTTCTACAATTCAGAGACAAATTTCATTGAGTGATACACTTTAACTTAAGCAACTGTGTTTTTTAATGCTTTGAAATTACTTTATAGTTGGGTTGTCAATCTGATGGGATTGAATGCAACAGAGGTTTTCTCATCAACATCTCCATTTAGTCTTTATTATTACCTGAACACAGACACTAACTTTGTTTCTCAATACAGTAAGTGCTTTTTGTTGGGGCAGTTTTGCTGACCTCTGAATCTTCAGGTGTGTGAACTGTGTCATTTAAAAGGATCAGTAAGAGATTCACGTCAGTTTTGTTCACATTCTGCAAATGAAGTGCAAGACAAATATATATGAGTTGGGGTGGAATTCTCACATGAACCCTACATGTAGATGACAGTTTTTGGAGACATGTAATGATTTTGCTTTCTCACAAGCTGTCTTGGGGGTCTTTTTGCAGAAAGTGCCATTTGGAGAAGAAATTCAGTGCTAACTCTGCTTCTTTGTATTGCTTTAAAGTACTCCTGATGGAGCTGCAATGGCAGGCCACCATGTGTAAATGAGTTGCATCAAGAAAACTCATTGGAGTCTAATTGACCGCTCGTCAACTTCTAATGGAATGCATGAATTTAAGATGACTGTTGTCCATCAAATACAAATAGTGCTATTGTTCATTTCGCAATGTCAAGATCAGTGAAACTTCAAGAAAAAGAAGGCGGAGTTGGGTGGCAATGGCTTCAAACTACATTTAAGATGGGCAGATCTGTGCAAGAAACACCACTTGTGCTGCCACTGGGAAAGACAGCACAGAAAATGCTAGAAAGAAACATCTGGACTACGGAGAAGAGAGGAAGATTGCTCACTGCAAGTATGTGATATTGGCCCAACATGAGCTTTGAGTTTTGTCTGAATTAGGTAAGTGCTACTTGTTGGGGAGGTTGTACATGTCAAAAGCCACAAACTGTAACTGAAGAGAGACGGCATTAAAATCACGTTCAGATCACCTCAAATGGAGACACTGATGATTCTTGTGTTCATAAGTGCTTCTCTTTGGGGTTGTCTTGGTTGTGAGTTCTTCAACAGAGTCAGTTTCACATCATTTTAACATAACCAGCTACACCATAACTTTGTCACCAACATCACCCAAACACAAGCACTGACTTGAGTTATGAATTCAGTAAGTGCTTTTTGTTGGGGTAGTGTTGCTGACCTCTGAAGTCTAAGGATCCCTATAAGGAATATATTAGAACAATGATTCTAGATCATTTGTTACTGGGTGAAGAATCCTCTTTTGAACACGTTTAGCAGTCAGTAATATTACCCTAACTTGAGCATTGACTTGACTGTTGAATTCAGTAAGTGCTCCTTGTTGGGGCAGTTGAAAATGACAAAAGCAACTGGATTTTTTGGTGCCATATTTTGTGAGAATCAGCCCCAGATCACCTCAAATAGAGCCACTGGTGATTATTGTGTTCATAAGTGCTTCTCTTTGGGGTTGTCTTGGTTCTGACATGTTCCTCGATTGAATCCACTCCACAGAGCTGTTTGAAGAAATTACTTCTACAATTCAGAGACAAATTTCATTGAGTGATACACTTTAACTTAAGCAACTGTGTTTTTTAATGCTTTGAAATTACTTTATAGTTGGGTTGTCAATCTGATGGGATTGAATGCAACAGAGTTTTCTCATCAACATCTCCATTTAGTCTTTATTATTACCTGAACACAGACACTAACTTTGTTTCTCAATACAGTAAGTGCTTTTTGTTGGGGCAGTTTTGCTGACCTCTGAATCTTCAGGTGTGTGAACTGTGTCATTTAAAAGGATCAGTAAGAGATTCACGTCAGTTTTGTTCACATTCTGCAAATGAAGTGCAAGACAAATATATATGAGTTGGGGTGGAATTCTCACATGAACCCTACATGTAGATGACAGTTTTTGGAGACATGTAATGATTTTGCTTTCTCACAAGCTGTCTTGGGGGTCTTTTTGCAGAAAGTGCCATTTGGAGAAGAAATTCAGTGCTAACTCTGCTTCTTTGTATTGCTTTAAAGTACTCCTGATGGAGCTGCAATGGCAGGCCACCATGTGTAAATGAGTTGCATCAAGAAAACTCATTGGAGTCTAATTGACCGCTCGTCAACTTCTAATGGAATGCATGAATTTAAGATGACTGTTGTCCATCAAATACAAATAGTGCTATTGTTCATTTCGCAATGTCAAGATCAGTGAAACTTCAAGAAAAAGAAGGCGGAGTTGGGTGGCAATGGCTTCAAACTACATTTAAGATGGGCAGATCTGTGCAAGAAACACCACTTGTGCTGCCACTGGGAAAGACAGCACAGAAAATGCTAGAAAGAAACATCTGGACTACGGAGAAGAGAGGAAGATTGCTCACTGCAAGTATGTGATATTGGCCCAACATGAGCTTTGAGTTTTGTCTGAATTAGGTAAGTGCTACTTGTTGGGGAGGTTGTACATGTCAAAAGCCACAAACTGTAACTGAAGAGAGACGGCATTAAAATCACGTTCAGATCACCTCAAATGGAGACACTGATGATTCTTGTGTTCATAAGTGCTTCTCTTTGGGGTTGTCTTGGTTGTGAGTTCTTCAACAGAGTCAGTTTCACATCATTTTAACATAACCAGCTACACCATAACTTTGTCACCAACATCACCCAAACACAAGCACTGACTTGAGTTATGAATTCAGTAAGTGCTTTTTGTTGGGGTAGTGTTGCTGACCTCTGAAGTCTAAGGATCCCTATAAGGAATATATTAGAACAATGATTCTAGATCATTTGTTACTGGGTGAAGAATCCTCTTTTGAACACGTTTAGCAGTCAGTAATATTACCCTAACTTGAGCATTGACTTGACTGTTGAATTCAGTAAGTGCTACTTGTTGGGGAAGTTGACAATGACAAAAGCAACTGGATTTTTTGGTGCCATATTTTGTGAGAATCAGCCCCAGATCACCTCAAATGGAGACACTGATGATTCTTGTGTTCATAAGTGCTTCTCTTTGGGGTTGTCTTGGTTGTGAGTTCTTCAACACACATATCACAGTCAGTTTCACATCATTTTAACATAACCAGCTACACCATAACTTTGTCACCAACATCACCCAAACACAAGCACTGACTTGAGTTATGAATTCAGTAAGTGCTTTTTGTTGGGGTAGTGTTGCTGACCTCTGAAGTCTAAGGATCCCTATAAGGAATATATTAGAACAATGATTCTAGATCATTTGTTACTGGGTGAAGAATCCTCTTTTGAACACGTTTAGCAGTCAGTAATATTACCCTAACTTGAGCATTGACTTGACTGTTGAATTCAGTAAGTGCTACTTGTTGGGGAAGTTGACAATGACAAAAGCAACTGGATTTTTTGGTGCCATATTTTGTGAGAATCAGCCCCAGATCACCTCAAATGGAGACACTGATGATTCTTGTGTTCATAAGTGCTTCTCTTTGGGGTTGTCTTGGTTGTGAGTTCTTCAACACACATATCACAGTCAGTTTCACATCATTTTAACATAACCAGCTACACCATAACTTTGTCACCAACATCACCCAAACACAAGCACTGACTTGAGTTATGAATTCAGTAAGTGCTTTTTGTTGGGGTAGTGTTGCTGACCTCTGAAGTCTAAGGATCCCTATAAGGAATATATTAGAACAATGATTCTAGATCATTTGTTACTGGGTGAAGAATCCTCTTTTGAACACGTTTAGCAGTCAGTAATATTACCCTAACTTGAGCATTGACTTGACTGTTGAATTCAGTAAGTGCTCCTTGTTGGGGCAGTTGAAAATGACAAAAGCAACTGGATTTTTTGGTGCCATATTTTGTGAGAATCAGCCCCAGATCACCTCAAATAGAGCCACTGGTGATTATTGTGTTCATAAGTGCTTCTCTTTGGGGTTGTCTTGGTTCTGACATGTTCCTCGATTGAATCCACTCCACAGAGCTGTTTGAAGAAATTACTTCTACAATTCAGAGACAAATTTCATTGAGTGATACACTTTAACTTAAGCAACTGTGTTTTTTAATGCTTTGAAATTACTTTATAGTTGGGTTGTCAATCTGATGGGATTGAATGCAACAGAGGTTTTCTCATCAACATCGCCATTTAGTCTTTATTATTACCTGAACACAGACACTAACTTTGTTTCTCAATACAGTAAGTGCTTTTTGTTGGGGCAGTTTTGCTGACCTCTGAATCTTCAGGTGTGTGAACTGTGTCATTTAAAAGGATCAGTAAGAGATTCACGTCAGTTTTGTTCACATTCTGCAAATGAAGTGCAAGACAAATATATATGAGTTGGGGTGGAATTCTCACATGAACCCTACATGTAGATGACAGTTTTTGGAGACATGTAATGATTTTGCTTTCTCACAAGCTGTCTTGGGGGTCTTTTTGCAGAAAGTGCCATTTGGAGAAGAAATTCAGTGCTAACTCTGCTTCTTTGTATTGCTTTAAAGTACTCCTGATGGAGCTGCAATGGCAGGCCACCATGTGTAAATGAGTTGCATCAAGAAAACTCATTGGAGTCTAATTGACCGCTCGTCAACTTCTAATGGAATGCATGAATTTAAGATGACTGTTGTCCATCAAATACAAATAGTGCTATTGTTCATTTCGCAATGTCAAGATCAGTGAAACTTCAAGAAAAAGAAGGCGGAGTTGGGTGGCAATGGCTTCAAACTACATTTAAGATGGGCAGATCTGTGCAAGAAACACCACTTGTGCTGCCACTGGGAAAGACAGCACAGAAAATGCTAGAAAGAAACATCTGGACTACGGAGAAGAGAGGAAGATTGCTCACTGCAAGTATGTGATATTGGCCCAACATGAGCTTTGAGTTTTGTCTGAATTAGGTAAGTGCTACTTGTTGGGGAGGTTGTACATGTCAAAAGCCACAAACTGTAACTGAAGAGAGACGGCATTAAAATCACGTTCAGATCACCTCAAATGGAGACACTGATGATTCTTGTGTTCATAAGTGCTTCTCTTTGGGGTTGTCTTGGTTGTGAGTTCTTCAACAGAGTCAGTTTCACATCATTTTAACATAACCAGCTACACCATAACTTTGTCACCAACATCACCCAAACACAAGCACTGACTTGAGTTATGAATTCAGTAAGTGCTTTTTGTTGGGGTAGTGTTGCTGACCTCTGAAGTCTAAGGATCCCTATAAGGAATATATTAGAACAATGATTCTAGATCATTTGTTACTGGGTGAAGAATCCTCTTTTGAACACGTTTAGCAGTCAGTAATATTACCCTAACTTGAGCATTGACTTGACTGTTGAATTCAGTAAGTGCTCCTTGTTGGGGCAGTTGAAAATGACAAAAGCAACTGGATTTTTTGGTGCCATATTTTGTGAGAATCAGCCCCAGATCACCTCAAATAGAGCCACTGGTGATTATTGTGTTCATAAGTGCTTCTCTTTGGGGTTGTCTTGGTTCTGACATGTTCCTTGATTGAATCCACTCCACAGAGCTGTTTGAAGAAATTACTTCTACATTCAGAGACAAATTTCATTGAGTGATACACTTTAACTTAAGCAACTGTGTTTTTTAATGCTTTGAAATTACTTTATAGTTGGGTTGTCAATCTGATGGGATTGAATGCAACAGAGGTTTTCTCATCAACATCTCCATTTAGTCTTTATTATTACCTGAACACAGACACTAACTTTGTTTCTCAATACAGTAAGTGCTTTTTGTTGGGGCAGTTTTGCTGACCTCTGAATCTTCAGGTGTGTGAACTGTGTCATTTAAAAGGATCAGTAAGAGATTCACGTCAGTTTTGTTCACATTCTGCAAATGAAGTGCAAGACAAATATATATGAGTTGGGGTGGAATTCTCACATGAACCCTACATGTAGATGACAGTTTTTGGAGACATGTAATGATTTTGCTTTCTCACAAGCTGTCTTGGGGGTCTTTTTGCAGAAAGTGCCATTTGGAGAAGAAATTCAGTGCTAACTCTGCTTCTTTGTATTGCTTTAAAGTACTCCTGATGGAGCTGCAATGGCAGGCCACCATGTGTAAATGAGTTGCATCAAGAAAACTCATTGGAGTCTAATTGACCGCTCGTCAACTTCTAATGGAATGCATGAATTTAAGATGACTGTTGTCCATCAAATACAAATAGTGCTATTGTTCATTTCGCAATGTCAAGATCAGTGAAACTTCAAGAAAAAGAAGGCGGAGTTGGGTGGCAATGGCTTCAAACTACATTTAAGATGGGCAGATCTGTGCAAGAAACACCACTTGTGCTGCCACTGGGAAAGACAGCACAGAAAATGCTAGAAAGAAACATCTGGACTACGGAGAAGAGAGGAAGATTGCTCACTGCAAGTATGTGATATTGGCCCAACATGAGCTTTGAGTTTTGTCTGAATTAGGTAAGTGCTACTTGTTGGGGAGGTTGTACATGTCAAAAGCCACAAACTGTAACTGAAGAGAGACGGCATTAAAATCACGTTCAGATCACCTCAAATGGAGACACTGATGATTCTTGTGTTCATAAGTGCTTCTCTTTGGGGTTGTCTTGGTTGTGAGTTCTTCAACAGAGTCAGTTTCACATCATTTTAACATAACCAGCTACACCATAACTTTGTCACCAACATCACCCAAACACAAGCACTGACTTGAGTTATGAATTCAGTAAGTGCTTTTTGTTGGGGTAGTGTTGCTGACCTCTGAAGTCTAAGGATCCCTATAAGGAATATATTAGAACAATGATTCTAGATCATTTGTTACTGGGTGAAGAATCTTTTGAACACGTTTAGCAGTCAGTAATATTACCCTAACTTGAGCATTGACTTGACTGTTGAATTCAGTAAGTGCTCCTTGTTGGGGCAGTTGAAAATGACAAAAGCAACTGGATTTTTGGTGCCATATTTTGTGAGAATCAGCCCCAGATCACCTCAAATAGAGCCACTGGTGATTATTGTGTTCATAAGTGCTTCTCTTTGGGGTTGTCTTGGTTCTGACATGTTCCTTGATTGAATCCACTCCACAGAGCTGTTTGAAGAAATTACTTCTACATTCAGAGACAAATTTCATTGAGTGATACACTTTAACTTAAGCAACTGTGTTTTTTAATGCTTTGAAATTACTTTATAGTTGGGTTGTCAATCTGATGGGATTGAATGCAACAGAGGTTTTCTCATCAACATCTCCATTTAGTCTTTATTATTACCTGAACACAGACACTAACTTTGTTTCTCAATACAGTAAGTGCTTTTTGTTGGGGCAGTTTTGCTGACCTCTGAATCTTCAGGTGTGTGAACTGTGTCATTTAAAAGGATCAGTAAGAGATTCACGTCAGTTTTGTTCACATTCTGCAAATGAAGTGCAAGACAAATATATATGAGTTGGGGTGGAATTCTCACATGAACCCTACATGTAGATGACAGTTTTTGGAGACATGTAATGATTTTGCTTTCTCACAAGCTGTCTTGGGGGTCTTTTTGCAGAAAGTGCCATTTGGAGAAGAAATTCAGTGCTAACTCTGCTTCTTTGTATTGCTTTAAAGTACTCCTGATGGAGCTGCAATGGCAGGCCACCATGTGTAAATGAGTTGCATCAAGAAAACTCATTGGAGTCTAATTGACCGCTCGTCAACTTCTAATGGAATGCATGAATTTAAGATGACTGTTGTCCATCAAATACAAATAGTGCTATTGTTCATTTCGCAATGTCAAGATCAGTGAAACTTCAAGAAAAAGAAGGCGGAGTTGGGTGGCAATGGCTTCAAACTACATTTAAGATGGGCAGATCTGTGCAAGAAACACCACTTGTGCTGCCACTGGGAAAGACAGCACAGAAAATGCTAGAAAGAAACATCTGGACTACGGAGAAGAGAGGAAGATTGCTCACTGCAAGTATGTGATATTGGCCCAACATGAGCTTTGAGTTTTGTCTGAATTAGGTAAGTGCTACTTGTTGGGGAGGTTGTACATGTCAAAAGCCACAAACTGTAACTGAAGAGAGACGGCATTAAAATCACATTCAGATCACCTCAAATGGAGACACTGATGATTCTTGTGTTCATAAGTGCTTCTCTTTGGGGTTGTCTTGGTTGTGAGTTCTTCAACAGAGTCAGTTTCACATCATTTTAACATAACCAGCTACACCATAACTTTGTCACCAACATCACCCAAACACAAGCACTGACTTGAGTTATGAATTCAGTAAGTGCTTTTTGTTGGGGTAGTGTTGCTGACCTCTGAAGTCTAAGGATCCCTATAAGGAATATATTAGAACAATGATTCTAGATCATTTGTTACTGGGTGAAGAATCCTCTTTTGAACACGTTTAGCAGTCAGTAATATTACCCTAACTTGAGCATTGACTTGACTGTTGAATTCAGTAAGTGCTCCTTGTTGGGGCAGTTGAAAATGACAAAAGCAACTGGATTTTTTGGTGCCATATTTTGTGAGAATCAGCCCCAGATCACCTCAAATAGAGCCACTGGTGATTATTGTGTTCATAAGTGCTTCTCTTTGGGGTTGTCTTGGTTCTGACATGTTCCTCGATTGAATCCACTCCACAGAGCTGTTTGAAGAAATTACTTCTACAATTCAGAGACAAATTTCATTGAGTGATACACTTTAACTTAAGCAACTGTGTTTTTAATGCTTTGAAATTACTTTATAGTTGGGTTGTCAATCTGATGGGATTGAATGCAACAGAGGTTTTCTCATCAACATCTCCATTTAGTCTTTATTATTACCTGAACACAGACACTAACTTTGTTTCTCAATACAGTAAGTGCTTTTTGTTGGGGCAGTTTTGCTGACCTCTGAATCTTCAGGTGTGTGAACTGTGTCATTTAAAAGGATCAGTAAGAGATTCACGTCAGTTTTGTTCACATTCTGCAAATGAAGTGCAAGACAAATATATATGAGTTGGGGTGGAATTCTCACATGAACCCTACATGTAGATGACAGTTTTTGGAGACATGTAATGATTTTGCTTTCTCACAAGCTGTCTTGGGGGTCTTTTTGCAGAAAGTGCCATTTGGAGAAGAAATTCAGTGCTAACTCTGCTTCTTTGTATTGCTTTAAAGTACTCCTGATGGAGCTGCAATGGCAGGCCACCATGTGTAAATGAGTTGCATCAAGAAAACTCATTGGAGTCTAATTGACCGCTCGTCAACTTCTAATGGAATGCATGAATTTAAGATGACTGTTGTCCATCAAATACAAATAGTGCTATTGTTCATTTCGCAATGTCAAGATCAGTGAAACTTCAAGAAAAAGAAGGCGGAGTTGGGTGGCAATGGCTTCAAACTACATTTAAGATGGGCAGATCTGTGCAAGAAACACCACTTGTGCTGCCACTGGGAAAGACAGCACAGAAAATGCTAGAAAGAAACATCTGGACTACGGAGAAGAGAGGAAGATTGCTCACTGCAAGTATGTGATATTGGCCCAACATGAGCTTTGAGTTTTGTCTGAATTAGGTAAGTGCTACTTGTTGGGGAGGTTGTACATGTCAAAAGCCACAAACTGTAACTGAAGAGAGACGGCATTAAAATCACGTTCAGATCACCTCAAATGGAGACACTGATGATTCTTGTGTTCATAAGTGCTTCTCTTTGGGGTTGTCTTGGTTGTGAGTTCTTCAACAGAGTCAGTTTCACATCATTTTAACATAACCAGCTACACCATAACTTTGTCACCAACATCACCCAAACACAAGCACTGACTTGAGTTATGAATTCAGTAAGTGCTTTTTGTTGGGGTAGTGTTGCTGACCTCTGAAGTCTAAGGATCCCTATAAGGAATATATTAGAACAATGATTCTAGATCATTTGTTACTGGGTGAAGAATCCTCTTTTGAACACGTTTAGCAGTCAGTAATATTACCCTAACTTGAGCATTGACTTGACTGTTGAATTCAGTAAGTGCTCCTTGTTGGGGCAGTTGAAAATGACAAAAGCAACTGGATTTTTTGGTGCCATATTTTGTGAGAATCAGCCCCAGATCACCTCAAATGGAGACACTGGTGATTATTGTGTTCATAAGTGCTTCTCTTTGGGGTTGTCTTGGTTGTGAGTTCTTCAACACACATATCACAGTCAGTTTCATATCATTTTAACATAACCAGCTACACCATAACTTTGTCACCAACATCACTTTAACACAAGCACTGACTTGAGTTATGAATTCAGTAAGTGCTTTTTGTTGGGGTAGTGTTGCTGACCTCTGAAGTCTATCAGGATCCCTATAAGGAATATATTAGAACACAGATTCTAATCATTTGTTACTGGGTGAAGAATCCTCTTTTGAACAGTTTAGCTGTCAGTAATATTACCCTAACTTGAGCATTGACTTGACTGTTGAATTCAGTAAGTGCTCCTTGTTGGGGCAGTTGAAAATGACAAAAGCAACTGGATTTTTTGGTGCCATATTTTGTGAGAATCAGCCCCAGATCACCTCAAATGGAGACACTGATGATTCTTGTGTTCATAAGTGCTTCTCTTTGGGTTGTCTTGGTTGTGAGTTCTTCAACAAGTCAGTTTCACATCATTTTAAATAACCAGCTACACCATAACTTTGTCACCAACATCACCCAAACACAAGCACTGACTTGAGTTATGAATTCAGTAAGTGCTTTTTGTTGGGGTAGTGTTGCTGACCTCTGAAGTCTAAGGATCCCTATAAGGAATATATTAGAACAATGATTCTAGATCATTTGTTACTGGGTGAAGAATCCTCTTTTGAACACGTTTAGCAGTCAGTAATATTACCCTAACTTGAGCATTGACTTGACTGTTGAATTCAGTAAGTGCTACTTGTTGGGGAGTTGAACATGACAAAAGCAACTGGATTTTTTGGTGCCATATTTTGTGAGAATCACCCCAGATCACCTCAAATGGAGACACTGATGATTCTTGTGTTCATAAGTGCTTCTCTTTGGGGTTGTCTTGGTTGTGAGTTCTTCAACACAGTCAGTTTCACATCATTTTAACATAACCAGCTACACCATAACTTTGTCACCAACATCACCCAAACACAAGCACTGACTTGAGTTATGAATTCAGTAAGTGCTTTTTGTTGGGGTAGTGTTGCTGACCTCTGAAGTCTAAGGATCCCTATAAGGAATATATTAGAACAATGATTCTAGATCATTTGTTACTGGGTGAAGAATCCTCTTTTGAACACGTTTAGCAGTCAGTAATATTACCCTAACTTGAGCATTGACTTGACTGTTGAATTCAGTAAGTGCTCCTTGTTGGGGCAGTTGAAATGACAAAAGCAACTGGATTTTTTGGTGCCATATTTTGTGAGAATCAGCCCCAGATCACCTCAAATAGAGCCACTGGTGATTCTTGTGTTCATAAGTGCTTCTCTTTGGGGTTGTCTTGGTTGTGAGTTCTTCAACACACATATCACAGTCAGTTTCACATCATTTTAACATAACCAGCTACACCATAACTTTGTCACCAACATCACCCAAACACAGCACTGACTTGAGTTATGAATTCAGTAAGTGCTTTTTGTTGGGGTAGTGTTGCTGACCTCTGAAGTCTAAGGATCCCTATAAGGAATATATTAGAACAATGATTCTAGATCATTTGTTACTGGGTGAAGAATCCTCTTTTGAACACGTTTAGCAGTCAGTAATATTACCCTAACTTGAGCATTGACTTGACTGTTGAATTCAGTAAGTGCTACTTGTTGGGGAGTTGACAATGACAAAAGCAACTGGATTTTTTGGTGCCATATTTTGTGAGAATCAGCCCCAGATCACCTCAAATAGAGCCACTGGTGATTATTGTGTTCATAAGTGCTTCTCTTTGGGGTTGTCTTGGTTCTGACATGTTCCTTGATTGAATCCACTCCACAGAGCTGTTTGAAGAAATTACTTCTACATTCAGAGACAAATTTCATTGAGTGATACACTTTAACTTAAGCAACTGTGTTTTTTAATGCTTTGAAATTACTTTATAGTTGGGTTGTCAATCTGATGGGATTGAATGCAACAGAGTTTTTCATCAACATCTCCATTTAGTCTTTATTATTACCTGAACACAGACACTAACTTTGTTTCTCAATACAGTAAGTGCTTTTTGTTGGGGCAGTTTTGCTGACCTCTGAATCTTCAGGTGTGTGAACTGTGTCATTTAAAAGGATCAGTAAGAGATTCACGTCAGTTTTGTTCACATTCTGCAAATGAAGTGCAAGACAAATATATGAGTTGGGGTGGAATTCTCACATGAACCCTACATGTAGATGACAGTTTTTGGAGACATGTAATGATTCTTGCTTTCTCACAAGCTGTCTTGGGGGTCTTTTTCAGAAAGTGCCATTTGGAGAAGAAATTCAGTGCTAACTCTGCTTCTTTGATTGCTTTAAAGTACTCCTGATGGAGCTGCAATGGCAGGCCACCATGTGTAAATGAGTTGCATCAAGAAAACTCATTGGAGTCTAATTGACCGCTCGTCAACTTCTAATGGAATGCATGAATTTAAGATGACTGTTGTCCATCAAATACAAATAGCTATTGTTCATTTCGCAATGTCAAGATCAGTGAAACTTCAAGAAAAAGAAGGCGGAGTTGGGTGGCAATGGCTTCAAACTACATTTAAGATGGGCAGATCTGTGCAAGAAACCCACTTGTGCTGCCACTGGGAAAGACAGCACAGAAAATGCTAGAAAGAAACATCTGGACTACGGAGAAGAGAGGAAGATTGCTCACTGCAAGTATGTGATATTGGCCCAACATGAGCTTTGAGTTTTGTCTGAATTAGGTAAGTGCTACTTGTTGGGGGTTGTACATGTCAAAAGCCACAAACTGTAACTGAAGAGAGACGGCATTAAAATCACGTTCAGATCACCTCAAATGGAGACACTGATGATTCTTGTGTTCATAAGTGCTTCTCTTTGGGGTTGTCTTGGTTGTGAGTTCTTCAACAGAGT
The DNA here is from genome assembly GCF_014851395.1 of Micropterus salmoides. NCBI lineage: Eukaryota > Metazoa > Chordata > Actinopteri > Centrarchiformes > Centrarchidae > Micropterus > Micropterus salmoides. The sequence continues at coordinate 35,309 of NW_024040237.1, forward strand.
CAGTTTCACATCATTTTAACATAACCAGCTACACCATAACTTTGTCACCAACATCACCCAACACAAGCACTGACTTGAGTTATGAATTCAGTAAGTGCTTTTTGTTGGGGTAGTGTTGCTGACCTCTGAAGTCTAAGGATCCCTATAAGGAATATATTAGAACAATGATTCTAGATCATTTGTTACTGGGTGAAGAATCCTCTTTTGAACACGTTTAGCAGTCAGTAATATTACCCTAACTTGAGCATTGACTTGACTGTTGAATTCAGTAAGTGCTCTTGTTGGGGCAGTTGAAATGACAAAAGCAACTGGATTTTTTGGTGCCATATTTTGTGAGAATCAGCCCCAGATCACCTCAAATGGAGACCTGATGATTCTTGTGTTCATAAGTGCTTCTCTTTGGGGTTGTCTTGGTTGTGAGTTCTTCAACACATATCACAGTCGTTTCACATCATTTTAACATAACCAGCTACACCATAACTTTGTCACCAACATCACCCAAACACAGCACTGACTTGAGTTATGAATTCAGTAAGTGCTTTTTGTTGGGGTAGTGTTGCTGACCTCTGAAGTCTAAGGATCCCTATAAGGAAATATTAGAACAATGATTCTAGATCATTTGTTACTGGGTGAAGAATCCTCTTTTGAACACGTTTAGCAGTCAGTAATATTACCCTAACTTGAGCATTGACTTGACTGTTGAATTCAGTAAGTGCTCCTTGTTGGGGCAGTTGAAAATGACAAAAGCAACTGGATTTTTTGGTGCCATATTTTGTGAGAATCAGCCCCAGATCACCTCAAATAGAGCACTGATGATTCTTGTGTTCATAAGTGCTTCTCTTTGGGGTTGTCTTGGTTGTGAGTTCTTCAACACACATATCACAGTCAGTTTCACATCATTTTAACATAACCAGCTACACCATAACTTTGTCACCAACATCACCCAAACAAGCACTGACTTGAGTTATGAATTCAGTAAGTGCTTTTTGTTGGGGTAGTGTTGCTGACCTCTGAAGTCTAAGGATCCCTATAAGGAATATATTAGAACAATGATTCTAGATCATTTGTTACTGGGTGAAGAATCCTCTTTTGAACACGTTTAGCAGTCAGTAATATTACCCTAACTTGAGCATTGACTTGACTGTTGAATTCAGTAAGTGCTCCTTGTTGGGGCAGTTGAAATGACAAAAGCAACTGGATTTTTTGGTGCCATATTTTGTGAGAATCAGCCCCAGATCACCTCAAATAGAGCCACTGGTGATTATTGTGTCATAAGTGCTTCTCTTTGGGGTTGTCTTGGTTCTGACATGTTCCTTGATTGAATCCACTCCACAGAGCTGTTTGAAGAAATTACTTCTACAATTCAGAGACAAATTTCATTGAGTGATACACTTTAACTTAAGCAACTGTGTTTTTTAATGCTTTGAAATTACTTTATAGTTGGGTTGTCAATCTGATGGGATTGAATGCAACAGAGGTTTTTCTCATCAACATCTCCATTTAGTCTTTATTATTACCTGAACACAGACACTAACTTTGTTTCTCAATACAGTAAGTGCTTTTTGTTGGGGCAGTTTTGCTGACTCTGAATCTTCAGGTGTGTGAACTGTGTCATTTAAAAGGATCAGTAAGAGATTCACGTCAGTTTTGTTCACATTCTGCAAATGAAGTGCAAGACAAATATATGAGTTGGGGTGGAATTCTCACATGAACCCTACATGTAGATGACAGTTTTTGGAGACATGTAATGATTCTTGCTTTCTCACAAGCTGTCTTGGGGGTCTTTTTGCAGAAAGTGCCATTTGGAGAAGAAATTCAGTGCTAACTCTGCTTCTTTGTATTGCTTTAAAGTACTCCTGATGGAGCTGCAATGGCAGGCCACCATGTGTAAATGAGTTGCATCAAGAAAACTCATTGGAGTCTAATTGACCGCTCGTCAACTTCTAATGGAATGCATGAATTTAAGATGACTGTTGTCCATCAAATACAAATAGTGCTATTGTTCATTTCGCAATGTCAAGATCAGTGAAACTTCAAGAAAAAGAAGGCGGAGTTGGGTGGCAATGGCTTCAACTACATTTAAGATGGGCAGATCTGTGCAAGAAACACCACTTGTGCTGCCACTGGGAAAGACAGCACAGAAAATGCTAGAAAGAAACATCTGGACTACGGAGAAGAGAGGAAGATTGCTCACTGCAAGTATGTGATATTGGCCCAACATGAGCTTTGAGTTTTGTCTGAATTAGGTAAGTGCTACTTGTTGGGGAGGTTGTACATGTCAAAAGCCACAAACTGTAACTGAAGAGAGACGGCATTAAAATCACGTTCAGATCACCTCAAATGGAGACACTGATGATTCTTGTGTTCATAAGTGCTTCTCTTTGGGGTTGTCTTGGTTGTGAGTTCTTCAACAGAGTCAGTTTCACATCATTTTAACATAACCAGCTACACCATAACTTTGTCACCAACATCACCCAAACACAAGCACTGACTTGAGTTATGAATTCAGTAAGTGCTTTTTGTTGGGGTAGTGTTGCTGACCTCTGAAGTCTAAGGATCCCTATAAGGAATATATTAGAACAATGATTCTAGATCATTTGTTACTGGGTGAAGAATCCTCTTTTGAACACGTTTAGCAGTCAGTAATATTACCCTAACTTGAGCATTGACTTGACTGTTGAATTCAGTAAGTGCTCCTTGTTGGGGCAGTTGAAATGACAAAAGCAACTGGATTTTTTGGTGCCATATTTTGTGAGAATCAGCCCCAGATCACCTCAAATAGAGCCACTGGTGATTATTGTGTTCATAAGTGCTTCTCTTTGGGGTTGTCTTGGTTCTGACATGTTCCTTGATTGAATCCACTCCACAGAGCTGTTTGAAGAAATTACTTCTACATTTCAGAGACAAATTTCATTGAGTGATACACTTTAACTTAAGCAACTGTGTTTTTTAATGCTTTGAAATTACTTTATAGTTGGGTTGTCAATCTGATGGGATTGAATGCAACAGAGTTTTTCTCATCAACATCTCCATTTAGTCTTTATTATTACCTGAACACAGACACTAACTTTGTTTCTCAATACAGTAAGTGCTTTTTGTTGGGGCAGTTTTGCTGACCTCTGAATCTTCAGGTGTGTGAACTGTGTCATTTAAAAGGATCAGTAAGAGATTCACGTCAGTTTTGTTCACATTCTGCAAATGAAGTGCAAGACAAATATATATGTTGGGGTGGAATTCTCACATGAACCCTACATGTAGATGACAGTTTTTGGAGACATGTAATGATTCTTGCTTTCTCACAAGCTGTCTTGGGGGTCTTTTTGCAGAAAGTGCCATTTGGAGAAGAAATTCAGTGCTAACTCTGCTTCTTTGTATTGCTTTAAAGTACTCCTGATGGAGCTGCAATGGCAGGCCACCATGTGTAAATGAGTTGCATCAAGAAAACTCATTGGAGTCTAATTGACCGCTCGTCAACTTCTAATGGAATGCATGAATTTAAGATGACTGTTGTCCATCAAATACAAATAGTGCTATTGTTCATTTCGCAATGTCAAGATCAGTGAAACTTCAAGAAAAGAAGGCGGAGTTGGGTGGCAATGGCTTCAAACTACATTTAAGATGGGCAGATCTGTGCAAGAAACACCACTTGTGCTGCCACTGGGAAAGACAGCACAGAAAATGCTAGAAAGAAACATCTGGACTACGGAGAAGAGAGGAAGATTGCTCACTGCAAGTATGTGATATTGGCCCAACATGAGCTTTGAGTTTTGTCTGAATTAGGTAAGTGCTACTTGTTGGGGAGGTTGTACATGTCAAAAGCCACAAACTGTAACTGAAGAGAGACGGCATTAAAATCACGTTCAGATCACCTCAAATGGAGACACTGATGATTCTTGTGTTCATAAGTGCTTCTCTTTGGGGTTGTCTTGGTTGTGAGTTCTTCAACAGAGTCAGTTTCACATCATTTTAACATAACCAGCTACACCATAACTTTGTCACCAACATCACCCAAACACAAGCACTGACTTGAGTTATGAATTCAGTAAGTGCTTTTTGTTGGGGTAGTGTTGCTGACCTCTGAAGTCTAAGGATCCCTATAAGGAATATATTAGAACAATGATTCTAGATCATTTGTTACTGGGTGAAGAATCCTCTTTTGAACACGTTTAGCAGTCAGTAATATTACCCTAACTTGAGCATTGACTTGACTGTTGAATTCAGTAAGTGCTCCTTGTTGGGGCAGTTGAAAATGACAAAAGCAACTGGATTTTTTGGTGCCATATTTTGTGAGAATCAGCCCCAGATCACCTCAAATAGAGCCACTGGTGATTATTGTGTTCATAAGTGCTTCTCTTTGGGGTTGTCTTGGTTCTGACATGTTCCTTGATTGAATCCACTCCACAGAGCTGTTTGAAGAAATTACTTCTACATTCAGAGACAAATTTCATTGAGTGATACACTTTAACTTAAGCAACTGTGTTTTTTAATGCTTTGAAATTACTTTATAGTTGGGTTGTCAATCTGATGGGATTGAATGCAACAGAGTTTTTCTCATCAACATCTCCATTTAGTCTTTATTATTACCTGAACACAGACACTAACTTTGTTTCTCAATACAGTAAGTGCTTTTTGTTGGGGCAGTTTTGCTGACCTCTGAATCTTCAGGTGTGTGAACTGTGTCATTTAAAAGGATCAGTAAGAGATTCACGTCAGTTTTGTTCACATTCTGCAAATGAAGTGCAAGACAAATATATATGAGTTGGGGTGGAATTCTCACATGAACCCTACATGTAGATGACAGTTTTTGGAGACATGTAATGATTCTTGCTTTCTCACAAGCTGTCTTGGGGTCTTTTTGCAGAAAGTGCCATTTGGAGAAGAAATTCAGTGCTAACTCTGCTTCTTTGTATTGCTTTAAAGTACTCCTGATGGAGCTGCAATGGCAGGCCACCATGTGTAAATGAGTTGCATCAAGAAAACTCATTGGAGTCTAATTGACCGCTCGTCAACTTCTAATGGAATGCATGAATTTAAGATGACTGTTGTCCATCAAATACAAATAGTGCTATTGTTCATTTCGCAATGTCAAGATCAGTGAAACTTCAAGAAAAAGAAGGCGGAGTTGGGTGGCAATGGCTTCAAACTACATTTAAGATGGGCAGATCTGTGCAAGAAACACCACTTGTGCTGCCACTGGGAAAGACAGCACAGAAAATGCTAGAAAGAAACATCTGGACTACGGAGAAGAGAGGAAGATTGCTCACTGCAAGTATGTGATATTGGCCCAACATGAGCTTTGAGTTTTGTCTGAATTAGGTAAGTGCTACTTGTTGGGGAGGTTGTACATGTCAAAAGCCACAAACTGTAACTGAAGAGAGACGGCATTAAAATCACGTTCAGATCACCTCAAATGGAGACACTGATGATTCTTGTGTTCATAAGTGCTTCTCTTTGGGGTTGTCTTGGTTGTGAGTTCTTCAACAGAGTCAGTTTCACATCATTTTAACATAACCAGCTACACCATAACTTTGTCACCAACATCACCCAACACAAGCACTGACTTGAGTTATGAATTCAGTAAGTGCTTTTTGTTGGGGTAGTGTTGCTGACCTCTGAAGTCTAAGGATCCCTATAAGGAATATATTAGAACAATGATTCTAGATCATTTGTTACTGGGTGAAGAATCCTCTTTTGAACACGTTTAGCAGTCAGTAATATTACCCTAACTTGAGCATTGACTTGACTGTTGAATTCAGTAAGTGCTACTTGTTGGGGAAGTTGACAATGACAAAAGCAACTGGATTTTTTGGTGCCATATTTTGTGAGAATCAGCCCCAGATCACCTCAAATAGAGCCACTGATGATTATTGTGTTCATAAGTGCTTCTCTTTGGGGTTGTCTTGGTTGTGAGTTCTTCAACAGACATATCACAGTCAGTTTCACATCATTTTAACATAACCAGCTACACCATAACTTTGTCACCAACATCACCCAAACACAGCACTGACTTGAGTTATGAATTCAGTAAGTGCTTTTTGTTGGGTAGTGTTGCTGACCTCTGAAGTCTAAGGATCCCTATAAGGAATAATTAGAACAATGATTCTAGATCATTTGTTACTGGTGAAGAATCCTCTTTTGAACACGTTTAGCAGTCAGTAATATTACCCTAACTTGAGCATTGACTTGACTGTTGAATTCAGTAAGTGCTCCTTGTTGGGGCAGTTGAAAATGACAAAAGCAACTGGATTTTTTGGTGCCATATTTTGTGAGAATCAGCCCCAGATCACCTCAAATAGAGCCACTGGTGATTATTGTGTTCATAAGTGCTTCTCTTTGGGTTGTCTTGGTTCTGACATGTTCCTTGATTGAATCCACTCCACAGAGCTGTTTGAAGAAATTACTTCTACATTCAGAGACAAATTTCATTGAGTGATACACTTTAACTTAAGCAACTGTGTTTTTTAATGCTTTGAAATTACTTTATAGTTGGGTTGTCAATCTGATGGATTGAATGCAACAGAGTTTTCTCATCAACATCTCCATTTAGTCTTTATTATTACCTGAACACAGACACTAACTTTGTTTCTCAATACAGTAAGTGCTTTTTGTTGGGGCAGTTTTGCTGACCTCTGAATCTTCAGGTGTGTGAACTGTGTCATTTAAAAGGATCAGTAAGAGATTCACGTCAGTTTTGTTCACATTCTGCAAATGAAGTGCAAGACAAATATATATGAGTTGGGGTGGAATTCTCACATGAACCCTACATGTAGATGACAGTTTTTGGAGACATGTAATGATTCTTGCTTTCTCACAAGCTGTCTTGGGGGTCTTTTTGCAGAAAGTGCCATTTGGAGAAGAAATTCAGTGCTAACTCTGCTTCTTTGTATTGCTTTAAAGTACTCCTGATGGAGCTGCAATGGCAGGCCACCATGTGTAAATGAGTTGCATCAAGAAAACTCATTGGAGTCTAATTGACCGCTCGTCAACTTCTAATGGAATGCATGAATTTAAGATGACTGTTGTCCATCAAATACAAATAGTGCTATTGTTCATTTCGCAATGTCAAGATCAGTGAAACTTCAAGAAAAAGAAGGCGGAGTTGGGTGGCAATGGCTTCAAACTACATTTAAGATGGGCAGATCTGTGCAAGAACACCACTTGTGCTGCCACTGGGAAAGACAGCACAGAAAATGCTAGAAAGAAACATCTGGACTACGGAGAAGAGAGGAAGATTGCTCACTGCAAGTATGTGATATTGGCCCAACATGAGCTTTGAGTTTTGTCTGAATTAGGTAAGTGCTACTTGTTGGGGAGGTTGTACATGTCAAAAGCCACAAACTGTAACTGAAGAGAGACGGCATTAAAATCACGTTCAGATCACCTCAAATGGAGACACTGATGATTCTTGTGTTCATAAGTGCTTCTCTTTGGGGTTGTCTTGGTTGTGAGTTCTTCAACAGAGTCAGTTTCACATCATTTTAACATAACCAGCTACACCATAACTTTGTCACCAACATCACCCAAACAGCACTGACTTGAGTTATGAATTCAGTAAGTGCTTTTTGTTGGGGTAGTGTTGCTGACCTCTGAAGTCTAAGGATCCCTATAAGGAATATATTAGAACAATGATTCTAGATCATTTGTTACTGGGTGAAGAATCCTCTTTTGAACACGTTTAGCAGTCAGTAATATTACCCTAACTTGAGCATTGACTTGACTGTTGAATTCAGTAAGTGCTACTTGTTGGGGAAGTTGACAATGACAAAAGCAACTGGATTTTTTGGTGCCATATTTTGTGAGAATCAGCCCCAGATCACCTCAAATAGAGCCACTGGTGATTTTGTGTTCATAAGTGCTTCTCTTTGGGGTTGTCTTGGTTGTGAGTTCTTCAACACCATATCACAGTCAGTTTCACATCATTTTAACATAACCAGCTACACCATAACTTTGTCACCAACATCACCCAAACACGAGCACTGACTTGAGTTATGAATTCAGTAAGTGCTTTTGTTGGGGTAGTGTTGCTGACCTCTGAAGTCTAAGGATCCCTATAAGGAATATTTAGAACAATGATTCTAGATCATTTGTTACTGGGTGAAGAATCCTCTTTTGAACACGTTTAGCAGTCAGTAATATTACCCTAACTTGAGCATTGACTTGACTGTTGAATTCAGTAAGTGCTCCTTGTTGGGGCAGTTGAAATGACAAAAGCAACTGGATTTTTTGGTGCCATATTTTGTGAGAATCAGCCCCAGATCACCTCAAATAGAGCCACTGGTGATTATTGTGTTCATAAGTGCTTCTCTTTGGGGTTGTCTTGGTTCTGACATGTTCCTGATTGAATCCACTCCACAGAGCTGTTTGAAGAAATTACTTCTACATTCAGAGACAAATTTCATTGAGTGATACACTTTAACTTAAGCAACTGTGTTTTTTAATGCTTTGAAATTACTTTATAGTTGGGTTGTCAATCTGATGGGATTGAATGCAACAGAGGTTTTCTCATCAACATCTCCATTTAGTCTTTATTATACCTGAACACAGACACTAACTTCTCAATACAGTAAGTGCTTTTTGTTGGGGCAGTTTTGCTGACCTCTGAATCTTCAGGTGTGTGAACTGTGTCATTTAAAAGGATCAGTAAGAGATTCACGTCAGTTTGTTCACATTCTGCAAATGAAGTGCAAGACAAATATATATGAGTTGGGGTGGAATTCTCACATGAACCCTACTGTAGATGACAGTTTTTGGAGACATGTAATGATTCTTGCTTTCTCACAAGCTGTCTTGGGGGTCTTTTTGCAGAAAGTGCCATTTGGAGAAGAAATTCAGTGCTAACTCTGCTTCTTTGTATTGCTTTAAAATACTCCTGATGGAGCTGCAATGGCAGGCCACCATGTGTAAATGAGTTGCATCAAGAAAACTCATTGGAGTCTAATTGACCGCTCGTCAACTTCTACTGGAATGCATGAATTTAAGATGACTGTTGTCCATCAAATACAAATAGTGCTATTGTTCATTTCGCAATGTCAAGATCAGTGAAACTTCAAGAAAAAGAAGGCGGAGTTGGGTGGCAATGGCTTCAAACTACATTTAAGATGGGCAGATCTGTGCAAGAAACACCACTTGTGCTGCCACTGGGAAAGACAGCACAGAAAATGCTAGAAAGAAACATCTGACTACGGAGAAGAGAGGAAGATTGCTCACTGCAAGTATGTGATATTGGCCCAACATGAGCTTTGAGTTTTGTCTGAATTAGGTAAGTGCTACTTGTTGGGGAGGTTGTACATGTCAAAAGCCACAAACTGTAACTGAAGAGAGACGGCATTAAAATCACGTTCAGATCACCTCAAATGGAGACACTGATGATTCTTGTGTTCATAAGTGCTTCTCTTTGGGGTTGTCTTGCTTGTGAGTTCTTCAACAGAGTCAGTTTCACATCATTTTAACATAACCAGCTACAACCATAACTTTGTCACCAACATCACCCAAACCAGCACTGACTTGAGTTATGAATTCAGTAAGTGCTTTTTGTTGGGGTAGTGTTGCTGACCTCTGAAGTCTAAGGATCCCTATAAGGAATATATTAGAACAATGATTCTAGATCTTGTTACTGGGTGAAGAATCCTCTTTTGAACACGTTTAGCAGTCAGTAATATTACCCTAACTTGAGCATTGACTTGACTGTTGAATTCAGTAAGTGCTCCTTGTTGGGGCAGTTGAAATGACAAAAGCAACTGGATTTTTTGGTGCCATATTTTGTGAGAATCAGCCCCGATCACCTCAAATAGAGCCACTGGTGATTATTGTGTTCATAAGTGCTTCTCTTTGGGTTGTCTTGGTTCTGACATGTTCCTCGATTGAATCCACTCCACAGAGCTGTTTGAAGAAATTACTTCTACAATTCAGAGACAAATTTCATTGAGTGATACACTTTAACTTAAGCAACTGTGTTTTTTAATGCTTTGAAATTACTTTATAGTTGGGTTGTCAATCTGATGGGATTGAATGCAACAGAGGTTTTCTCATCAACATCTCCATTTAGTCTTTATTATTACCTGAACACAGACACTAACTTTGTTTCTCAATACAGTAAGTGCTTTTTGTTGGGGCAGTTTTGCTGACCTCTGAATCTTCAGGTGTGTGAACTGTGTCATTTAAAAGGATCAGTAAGAGATTCACGTCAGTTTTGTTCACATTCTGCAAATGAAGTGCAAGACAAATATATATGAGTTGGGGTGGAATTCTCACATGAACCCTACATGTATGACAGTTTTTGGAGACATGTAATGATTCTTGCTTTCTCACAAGCTGTCTTGGGGTCTTTTTTGCAGAAAGTGCCATTTGGAGAAGAAATTCAGTGCTAACTCTGCTTCTTTGTATTGCTTTAAAGTACTCCTGATGGAGCTGCAATGGCAGGCCATGTGTAAATGAGTTGCATCAAGAAAACTCATTGGAGTCTAATTGACCGCTCGTCAACTTCTAATGGAATGCATGAATGAAGATGACTGTTGTCCTCAAATACAAATAGTGCTATTGTTCATTCGCAATGTCAAGATCAGTGAAACTTCAAGAAAAAGAAGGCGGAGTTGGGTGGCAATGGCTTCAACTACATTTAAGATGGGCAGATCTGTGCAAGAAACACCACTTGTGCTGCCACTGGGAAAGACAGCACAGAAAATGCTAGAAAGAAACATCTGGACTACGGAGAAGAGAGGAAGATTGCTCACTGCAAGTATGTGATATTGGCCCAACATGAGCTTTGAGTTTTGTCTGAATTAGGTAAGTGCTACTTGTTGGGGAGGTTGTACATGTCAAAAGCCACAAATGTAACTGAAGAGAGACGGCATTAAAATCACGTTCAGATCACCTCAAATGCACCTGATGATTCTTGACACCATACCTTTGTCACCAACATCACCAAACCCAAACACGCACTGACTTGAGTTATGAATTCAGTAATGCTTTTTGTTGGGTAGTGTTGCTGACCTCTGAAGTCTAAGGATCCCTATAAGGAATATTAGAACAATGATTCTAGATCATTTGTTACTGGGTGAAGAATCCTCTTTGAACACGTTTAGCAGTCAGTAATATTACCCTAACTTGAGCATTGACTTGACTGTTGAATTCAGTAAGTGCTACTTGTTGGGGAAGTTGACAATGACAAAAGCACTGGATTTTTTGGTGCCATATTTTGTGAGAATCAGCCCCAGATCACCTCAAATAGAGCACTGATGATTATTGTTCATAAGTGCTTCTCTTTGGGGTTGTCTTGGTTGTGAGTTCTTCAACACATCACAGTCATTTCACATCATTTTAACATAACCAGCTACACCATAACTTTGTCACCAACATCACCCAAACACAGCACTGACTTGAGTTATGAATTCAGTAAGTGCTTTTTGTTGGGGTAGTGTTGCTGACCTCTGAAGTCTAAGGATCCCTATAAGGAATATATTAGAACAAGATTCTAGATCATTTGTTACTGGGTGAAGAATCCTCTTTGAACACGTTTAGCAGTCAGTAATATTACCCTAACTTGAGCATTGACTTGACTGTTGAATTCAGTAAGTGCTCCTTGTTGGGGCAGTTGAAAATGACAAAAGCAACTGGATTTTTTGGTGCCATATTTTTGAGAATCAGCCCCAGATCACCTCAAATAGAGCACTGGTGATTGTGTTCATAATGCTTCTCTTTGGGGTTGTCTTGGTTGTGAGTTCTTCACACACATATCACAGTCAGTTTCACATCATTTTAACATAACCACTACACCATAACTTTGTCACCAACATCACCCAAACACGCACTGACTTGAGTTATGAATTCAGTAAGTGCTTTTTGTTGGGGTAGTGTTGCTGACCTCTGAAGTCTAAGGATCCCTATAAGGAATATATTAGAACAATGATTCTAGATCATTTGTTACTGGGTGAAGAATCCTCTTTTGAACACGTTTCAGTCAGTAATATTACCCTAACTTGAGCATTGACTTGACTGTTGAATTCAGTAAGTGCTTGTTGGGGCAGTTGAAAATGACAAAAGCAACTGGATTTTTTGGTGCCATATTTTGTGAGAATCAGCCCCAGATCACCTCAAATAGAGCCACTGGTGATTATTGTGTTCATAAGTGCTTCTCTTTGGGTTGTCTTGGTTCTGACATGTTCCTCGATTGAATCCACTCCACAGAGCTGTTTGAAGAAATTACTTCTACAATTCAGAGACAAATTTCATTGAGTGATACACTTTAACTTAAGCAACTGTGTTTTTTAATGCTTTGAAATTACTTTATAGTTGGGTTGTCAATCTGATGGGATTGAATGCAACAGAGGTTTTCTCATCAACATCTCCATTTAGTCTTTATTATACCTGAACACAGACACTAACTTTGTTTCTCAATACAGTAAGTGCTTTTTGTTGGGGCAGTTTTGCTGACCTCTGAATCTTCAGGTGTGTGAACTGTGTCATTTAAAAGGATCAGTAAGAGATTCCGTCAGTTTTGTTCACATTCTGCAAATGAAGTGCAAGACAAATATATGAGTTGGGGTGGAATTCTCACATGAACCCTACATGTAGATGACAGTTTTTGGAGACATGTAATGATTCTTGCTTCTCTCACAAGCTGTCTTGGGGGTCTTTTTGCAGAAAGTGCCATTTGGAGAAGAAATTCAGTGCTAACTCTGCTTCTTTGTATTGCTTTAAAGTACTCCTGATGGAGCTGCAATGGCAGGCCACCATGTGTAAATGAGTTGCATCAAGAAAACTCATTGGAGTCTAATTGACCGCTCGTCAACTTCTAATGGAATGCATGAATTTAGATGACTGTTGTCCATCAATACAAATAGTGCTATTGTTCATTTCGCAATGTCAAGATCAGTGAAACTTCAAGAAAAAGAAGGCGGAGTTGGGTGGCAATGGCTTCAAACTACATTTAATGGGCAGATCTGTGCAAGAAACACCACTTGTGCTGCCACTGGGAAAGACAGCACAGAAAATGCTAGAAAGAAACATCTGGACTACGGAGAAGAGAGAAGATTGCTCACTGCAAGTATGTGATATTGGCCCAACATGAGCTTTGAGTTTTCTGAATTAGGTAAGTGCTACTTGTTGGGGAGGTTGTACATGTCAAAAGCCACAAACTGTAACTGAAGAGAGACGGCATTAAAATCACGTTCAGATCACCTCAAATGGAGACACTGATGATTCTTGTGTTCATAAGTGCTTCTCTTTGGGGTTGTCTTGGTTGTGAGTTCTTCAACAGAGTCAGTTTCACATCATTTTAACATAACCAGCTACACCATAACTTTGTCACCAACATCACCCAAACACAGCACTGACTTGAGTTATGAATTCAGTAAGTGCTTTTTGTTGGGGTAGTGTTGCTGACCTCTGAAGTCTAAGGATCCCTATAAGGAATATATTAGAACAATGATTCTAGATCATTTGTTACTGGGTGAAGAATCCTCTTTTGAACACGTTTAGCAGTCAGTAATATTACCCTAACTTGAGCATTGACTTGACTGTTGAATTCAGTAAGTGCTCTTGTTGGGGAGTTGACAATGACAAAAGCAACTGGATTTTTTGGTGCCATATTTGTGAGAATCAGCCCCAGATCACCTCAAATGGCACTGTGATTATTGTGTTCATAAGTGCTTCTCTTTGGGGTTGTCTTGGTTGTGAGTTCTTCAACACACATATCACAGTCAGTTTCACATCATTTTACATAACCAGCTACACCATAACTTTGTCACCAACATCACCCAAACCAGCACTGACTTGAGTTATGAATTCAGTAAGTGCTTTTTGTTGGGGTAGTGTTGCTGACCTCTGAAGTCTAAGGATCCCTATAAGGAATATAGAACAATGATTCTAGATCATTTGTTACTGGGTGAAGAATCCTCTTTGAACACGTTTAGCAGTCAGTAATATTACCCTAACTTGAGCATTGACTTGACTGTTGAATTCAGTAAGTGCTCCTTGTTGGGGCAGTTGAAATGACAAAAGCAACTGGATTTTTTGGTGCCATATTTTGTGAGAATCAGCCCCAGATCACCTCAAATAGAGCCACTGGATTATTGTGTTCATAAGTGCTTCTCTTTGGGGTTTCTTGGTTGTGAGTTCTTCAACACACATACACAGTCAGTTTCACATCATTTTAACATAACCAGCTACACCATAACTTTGTCACCAACATCACCCAAACACAGCACTGACTTGAGTTATGAATTCAGTAAGTGCTTTTTGTTGGGGTAGTGTTGCTGACCTCTGAAGTCTAAGGATCCCTATAAGGAATAATTAGAACAATGATTCTAGATCATTTGTTACTGGGTGAAGAATCCTCTTTTGAACACGTTTAGCAGTCAGTAATATTACCCTAACTTGAGCATTGACTTGACTGTTGAATTCAGTAAGTGCTCCTTGTTGGGGCAGTTGAAAATGACAAAAGCAACTGGATTTTTTGGTGCCATATTTTGTGAGAATCAGCCCCAGATCACCTCAAATAGAGCCACTGGTGATTATTGTGTTCATAAGTGCTTCTCTTTGGGGTTGTCTTGGTTCTGACATGTTCCTCTTGAATCCACTCCACAGAGCTGTTTGAAGAAATTACTTCTACAATTCAGAGACAAATTTCATTGAGTGATACACTTTAACTTAAGCAACTGTGTTTTTTAATGCTTTGAAATTACTTTATAGTTGGGTTGTCAATCTGATGGGATTGAATGCAACAGAGTTTTCTCATCAACATCTCCATTTAGTCTTTATTATTACCTGAACACAGACACTAACTTTGTTTCTCAATACAGTAAGTGCTTTTTGTTGGGGCAGTTTTGCTGACCTCTGAATCTTCAGGTGTGTGAACTGTGTCATTTAAAAGGATCAGTAAGATTCACGTCAGTTTTGTTCACATTCTGCAAATGAAGTGCAAGACAATATATATGAGTTGGGTGGAATTCTCACATGAACCCTACATGTAGATGACAGTTTTTGGAGACATGTAATGATTCTTGCTTTCTCACAAGCTGTCTTGGGGTCTTTTGCAGAAAGTGCCATTTGGAGAAGAAATTCAGTGCTAACTCTGCTTCTTTATATGCTTTAAAGTACTCCTGATGGAGCTGCAATGGCAGGCCACCATGTGTAAATGAGTTGCATCAAGAAAACTCATTGGAGTCTAATTGACCGCTCGTCAACTTCTAATGGAATGCATGAATTTAAGAGACTGTTGTCCATCAAATACAAATAGTGCTATTGTTCATTTCGCAATGTCAGATCAGTGAAACTTCAAGAAAAAGAAGGCGGAGTTGGGTGGCAATGGCTTCAAACTACATTTAAGATGGGCAGATCTGTGCAAGAAACACCACTTGTGCTGCCACTGGGAAAGACAGCACAGAAAATGCTAGAAAGAAACATCTGGACTACGGAGAAGAGAAGATTGCTCACTGCAAGTATGTGATATTGGCCCAACATGAGCTTTGAGTTTTGTCTGAATTAGGTAAGTGCTACTTGTTGGGGAGGTTGTACATGTCAAAAGCCACAAACTGTAACTGAAGAGAGACGGCATTAAAATCACGTTCAGATCACCTCAAATGGAGACACTGATGATTCTTGACTTCCATACCTTTGTCACCAACATCACCCAAACACAGCACTGACTTGAGTTATGAATTCAGTAAGTGCTTTTTGTTGGGGTAGTGTTGCTGACCTCTGAAGTCTAAGGATCCCTATAAGGAATATATTAGAACAATGATTCTAGATCATTTGTTACTGGGTGAAGAATCCTCTTTTGAACACGTTTAGCAGTCAGTAATATTACCCTAACTTGAGCATTGACTTGACTGTTGAATTCAGTAAGTGCTACTTGTTGGGGAAGTTGACAATGACAAAAGCAACTGGATTTTTTGGTGCCATATTTTGTGAGAATCAGCCCCAGATCACCTCAAATGAGCCACTGGTGATTATTGTGTTCATAAGTGCTTCTCTTTGGGTTGTCTTGGTTGTGAGTTCTTCACACACATATCAGTCAGTTTCACATCATTTTAACATAACCAGCTACACCATAACTTTGTCACCAACATCACCCAAACACAGCACTGACTTGAGTTATGAATTCAGTAAGTGCTTTTTGTTGGGGTAGTGTTGCTGACCTCTGAAGTCTAAGGATCCCTATAAGGAATATATTAGAACAATGATTCTAGATCATTTGTTACTGGGTGAAGAATCCTCTTTTGAACACGTTTAGCAGTCAGTAATATTACCCTAACTTGAGCATTGACTTGACTGTTGAATTCAGTAAGTGCTCCTTGTTGGGGCAGTTGAAAATGACAAAAGCAACTGGATTTTTTGGTGCCATATTTTGTGAGAATCAGCCCCAGATCACCTCAAATAGAGCCACTGGTGATTATTGTGTTCATAAGTGCTTCTCTTTGGGGTTGTCTTGGTTCTGACATGTTCCTTGATTGAATCCACTCCACAGAGCTGTTTGAAGAAATTACTTCTACATTCAGAGACAAATTTCATTGAGTGATACACTTTAACTTAAGCAACTGTGTTTTTTAATGCTTTGAAATTACTTTATAGTTGGGTTGTCAATCTGATGGGATTGAATGCAACAGAGTTTTCTCATCAACATCTCCATTTAGTCTTTATTATTACCTGAACACAGACACTAACTTTGTTTCTCAATACAGTAAGTGCTTTTTGTTGGGGCAGTTTTGCTGACCTCTGAATCTTCAGGTGTGTGAACTGTGTCATTTAAAAGGATCAGTAAGAGATTCACGTCAGTTTTGTTCACATTCTGCAAATGAAGTGCAAGACAAATATATATGAGTTGGGGTGGAATTCTCACATGAACCCTACATGTAGATGACAGTTTTTGGAGACATGTAATGATTCTTGCTTTCTCACAAGCTGTCTTGGGGGTCTTTTTGCAGAAAGTGCCATTTGGAGAAGAAATTCAGTGCTAACTCTGCTTCTTTGTATTGCTTTAAAGTACTCCTGATGGAGCTGCAATGGCAGGCCACCATGTGTAAATGAGTTGCATCAAGAAAACTCATTGGAGTCTAATTGACCGCTCGTCAACTTCTAATGGAATGCATGAATTTAAGATGACTGTTGTCCATCAAATACAAATAGTGCTATTGTTCATTTCGCAATGTCAAGATCAGTGAAACTTCAAGAAAAAGAAGGCGGAGTTGGGTGGCAATGGCTTCAAACTACATTTAAGATGGGCAGATCTGTGCAAGAAACACCACTTGTGCTGCCACTGGGAAAGACAGCACAGAAAATGCTAGAAAGAAACATCTGGACTACGGAGAAGAGAGGAAGATTGCTCACTGCAAGTATGTGATATTGGCCCAACATGAGCTTTGAGTTTTGTCTGAATTAGGTAAGTGCTACTTGTTGGGGAGGTTGTACATGTCAAAAGCCACAAACTGTAACTGAAGAGAGACGGCATTAAAATCACGTTCAGATCACCTCAAATGGAGACACTGATGATTCTTGTGTTCATAAGTGCTTCTCTTTGGGGTTGTCTTGGTTGTGAGTTCTTCAACAGAGTCAGTTTCACATCATTTTAACATAACCAGCTACACCATAACTTTGTCACCAACATCACCCAAACACAAGCACTGACTTGAGTTATGAATTCAGTAAGTGCTTTTTGTTGGGGTAGTGTTGCTGACCTCTGAAGTCTAAGGATCCCTATAAGGAATATATTAGAACAATGATTCTAGATCATTTGTTACTGGGTGAAGAATCCTCTTTTGAACACGTTTAGCAGTCAGTAATATTACCCTAACTTGAGCATTGACTTGACTGTTGAATTCAGTAAGTGCTCCTTGTTGGGGCAGTTGAAATGACAAAAGCAACTGGATTTTTTGGTGCCATATTTTGTGAGAATCAGCCCCAGATCACCTCAAATAGAGCCACTGGTGATTATTGTGTTCATAAGTGCTTCTCTTTGGGGTTGTCTTGGTTCTGACATGTTCCTTGATTGAATCCACTCCACAGAGCTGTTTGAAGAAATTACTTCTACAATTCAGAGACAAATTTCATTGAGTGATACACTTTAACTTAAGCAACTGTGTTTTTTAATGCTTTGAAATTACTTTATAGTTGGGTTGTCAATCTGATGGGATTGAATGCAACAGAGTTTTCTCATCAACATCTCCATTTAGTCTTTATTATTACCTGAACACAGACACTAACTTTGTTTCTCAATACAGTAAGTGCTTTTTGTTGGGGCAGTTTTGCTGACCTCTGAATCTTCAGGTGTGTGAACTGTGTCATTTAAAAGGATCAGTAAGAGATTCACGTCAGTTTTGTTCACATTCTGCAAATGAAGTGCAAGACAAATATATGAGTTGGGGTGGAATTCTCACATGAACCCTACATGTAGATGACAGTTTTTGGAGACATGTAATGATTCTTGCTTTCTCACAAGCTGTCTTGGGGGTCTTTTTGCAGAAAGTGCCATTTGGAGAAGAAATTCAGTGCTAACTCTGCTTCTTTGTATTGCTTTAAAGTACTCCTGATGGAGCTGCAATGGCAGGCCACCATGTGTAAATGAGTTGCATCAAGAAAACTCATTGGAGTCTAATTGACCGCTCGTCAACTTCTAATGGAATGCATGAATTTAAGATGACTGTTGTCCATCAAATACAAATAGTGCTATTGTTCATTTCGCAATGTCAAGATCAGTGAAACTTCAAGAAAAAGAAGGCGGAGTTGGGTGGCAATGGCTTCAAACTACATTTAAGATGGGCAGATCTGTGCAAGAAACACCACTTGTGCTGCCACTGGGAAAGACAGCACAGAAAATGCTAGAAAGAAACATCTGGACTACGGAGAAGAGAGGAAGATTGCTCACTGCAAGTATGTGATATTGGCCCAACATGAGCTTTGAGTTTTGTCTGAATTAGGTAAGTGCTACTTGTTGGGGAGGTTGTACATGTCAAAAGCCACAAACTGTAACTGAAGAGAGACGGCATTAAAATCACGTTCAGATCACCTCAAATGGAGACACTGATGATTCTTGTGTTCATAAGTGCTTCTCTTTGGGGTTGTCTTGGTTGTGAGTTCTTCAACAGAGTCAGTTTCACATCATTTTAACATAACCAGCTAAACCATAACTTTGTCACCAACATCACCCAAACACAAGCACTGACTTGAGTTATGAATTCAGTAAGTGCTTTTTGTTGGGGTAGTGTTGCTGACCTCTGAAGTCTAAGGATCCCTATAAGGACTATATTAGAACAATGATTCTAGATCATTTGTTACTGGGTGAAGAATCCTCTTTTGAACACGTTTAGCAGTCAGTAATATTACCCTAACTTGAGCATTGACTTGACTGTTGAATTCAGTAAGTGCTCCTTGTTGGGGAGTTGAAATGACAAAAGCAACTGGATTTTTTGGTGCCATATTTTGTGAGAATCAGCCCCAGATCACCTCAAAGAGCCACTGGATATTCTGTTCATAAGCTTCTCTTTGGGTTGTCTTGGTTGTGAGTTCTTCAAACACACAGTCAGTTTCACATCATTTTAACATAACCAGCTACACCATAACTTTGTCACCAACATCACCCAAACAAGCACTGACTTGAGTTATGAATTCAGTAAGTGCTTTTTGTTGGGGTAGTGTTGCTGACCTCTGAAGTCTAAGGATCCCTATAGGAATATATTAGAACAATGATTCTAGATCATTTGTTACTGGGTGAAGAATCCTCTTTTGAACACGTTTAGCAGTCATAATATTACCCTAACTTGAGCATTGACTTGACTGTTGAATTCAGTAAGTGCTCCTTGTTGGGCAGTTGAAAATGACAAAAGCAACTGGATTTTTTGGTGCCATATTTTGTGAGAATCAGCCCCAGATCACCTCAAATAGAGCCACTGGTGATTATTGTTCATAAGTGCTTCTCTTTGGGGTTGTCTTGGTTGTGAGTTCTTCAACACACATATCACAGTCAGTTTCACATCATTTTAACATAACCAGCTACACCATAACTTTGTCACCACATCACCCAAACACGAGCACTGACTTGAGTTATGAATTCAGTAAGTGCTTTTTTTGGGGTAGTGTTGCTGACCTCTGAAGTCTAAGGATCCCTATAAGGAATATATTAGAACAATGATTCTAGATCATTTTTACTGGTGAAGAATCCTCTTTTGAACACGTTTAGCAGTCA
>NW_024040238.1:0-24904 GCF_014851395.1 Micropterus salmoides
ACCGCTCATCGCCGCTTCCTGCAAAACGCTGTCACACGGCCAGCAAACTCACTTCCTCCTTTAGAAGACGCAGCGGACGTTGTGTGACATCAGTTTTCACTGATTCCCCAAAAGCCGAGGAGAAACTCTGCAGACTGGTGCACGAGGCCCCTCTGTGTGTCACTGTGGGGTCACTGCATTTACTGAGACCATAACATATAGTTATAGAACATCTTCAGTGTTGATGCACGTTCGATCTGGTTTCACACGGTTCCATAAGGTTTTGGCTGATATTATCTTTATGATCTGATTTTAACTTTCATGCAAAGCTCATTTTATTAGTGGATTTCGATAAAAACGGTGAAATGGTTTTACAGCTCTGTGATCACACTGATGAGCTTTGTTTTAGGCTCTAACGGGTCCATTGCTGCTGAGCAGGTCGAGCACGGTGGTGCAAAAAACTAAAATCAGGAGCTAAAAGAATTTTGGATTTTCATTTCAAAATCACTCAGAATTAAGAAAAGGTGCGCGTACTGACCGGAGACCTGGATGATGCCGTGTCGAGCCACATCATAATACGGGTGAGAAAGGTCAGGACTGAAGGTGCTGGCCGGAGGAAGCGATGGACCGTCGGTGACACACCTCTGATCGTCCTCCTCTTCCTCTTTCTGCAGTTCTGCAAAAGGATTTCAAACATGTCAACAATTATTTGGAGTTTTAGACCCGAGACTGAGGAGCAGGTGCTTTTTACAGTTACGTCTAAGTGTCCAACACATGCAGGGAAGGCCGCTCTGAAACAAACTGAATAAACCTTCTGATTATTTAAAAGGAGGATCATCAGCTCGATCGCAGCTTCCCGCTCTGCACCACCTACGTCCTAAATGATTTGCTTATCTGCCCTGTGCCTAAAATTACCGAGCCTGAGGACTGGGAAACTCCCGCCGCCATCTGTTCGAGCTGTGGATGTTTATCCTGCAGCTCTCGGGGAAGTTTTCTCTAAACACGGAGCCGGTCTGATAGCAGAGAGGAAATGAGTCGACCTGACAAAAGGCTCAGTTTAGTTCAGAGGCAGGAGAGGGAAACTCTGGTGAAATAGGACAAACTCGAAACCAAGAGACTTTAAAAACAGTTCAGAGGCAGAGAGCGACTTCAGGAGCTTAAAAATGTCTGATTGGATTATTTTGACTGATAATTCAAACATTCAAATGTCTCAGTGTCAGAGTATAGAACAGATACCCTGACATGTCGGGATTTATTGTAGGGCCGACCCTCCTCTAAAAAAAAAAAAATACAAATCCATTCCATTCACACGTGTACAACTGGAAATGTTGCTTCTCTTTGGGGTGACGGTTCAAAAACATCAGAACACAGACGGTCTACAAACTGTAAACACTCCCAGTTCACTTTCATGATCCTGCAGTTTGTGGAGCTGCAACAATTAATCAATTAGCTGCCAACTATTAAAAAATGACCTATTATTCTGATAACTGATTCATCGGTTTGAGCAGTTTTAAAGAAAGAAAAGGCAAATTTCTGATTCCAGCTTAAATGTGAATATTTCCTGGTGGCTTGCTCCTCTGAGACAGTAAACTGAATTTAGGACGTCATCTTGGACTTTGGGAATCGACGTTTTTCACCATTTTATAGACCAAACAACTGATTGATTAATTGAGAACAAAGGCGGCAGATAAATAGTTAGTTTCTACGTGTCATCGACCCTCAGTGACGTTAGAAGCTTTAAACTCAATTTTAAATTGTTTTCTACTTGTTAAAATAAAATGCGCTTCCAGTTCTTCAGCTTTAAGTTCCTAAGTTTAATTCTTCCTCAGTATTACCCAAATATCCACCTCACACACTACAGAAGATGTTTAGCTTTAAAAGGTCAAACACAAAATCTCCATAAGTTTTCCTAAAATACAGGAAACAACAAGACGACGACATCGAGAATATAAACAAAGTTCGTTTACAGGATACAACAGAAACGGTGTGTTTCAACAATTAGCCAATACGCCTTTACTGAATAAAATGATATAATGTGAATACTCTCTGGTCGCGAGTGACAGTTTTCTGTTTTCTGTTGTTGGGATTTACTGAAAATAATGTTTTCTGTCGCTCCTCTCGGTCGCGTCTCTTAACAACATTTTATGTGGTTAAATAAAAGGTAAGTTAAAGTATGAATGAATGTGTTCATCTCAGTTACCGATTTCTGCCATCTGCTCCAGATCTGATGTTGAGGTCATTTCTGATGAGGGAAGGGCAAAAAAACAAATCAGTCACCTGCTGGTTTATTATAATCTGATATAACATAAATAGGTTTATACAAGGAAACTGCTTCTGATGGTGCTTACAGCAGTGAAGAATTCACATCCTTTACTACCAAGTAAAAGTACTAATACCACACTGTAAAAATACTGTTACAAGTAAAAGTACTGCACTGAAAATTTTACTTGAGAAAAAGTATGTGAGTACATTCAGGAAAAAGGTATTTAAAGTATTAAAAGCACTTGAAGCAGAAAGTAAAATGTCCCCTGAGACTGTTGCACTATTACATTCATCACGCCTTGATGTAAAAGCAGGATTTTACTGCTGCATTTGGTCGATGCTGAACTATTCTGTTAATTAATTGATGATTATTTTCTCCAGTGATCCGTTGTAAAAATTACCCAGAGCCCAAAGTAACTGAAGCAGTCAGATAAATATAGTAAAAAGTACCTCTAATCTGTAGGCTGCAGTGATGTTACTGAACAACAAACAGCAGATAAAGAGAGTAGAATGAAGCAGTTCAACGGGTTTAACAGCAGCCAGGTAGCAGCTAACAGGTAAAACACACCTGAGCTGAACCTTTAATCAACCGGATATTAAACCTGCGCTTCTCAGCGACACGCGACCTTAAATACTATATATTTAAATATCTCCTGACGTGTCCTCTGATGTTTCCTGAGGTGTGTGAGGACACGTGAAGCCGTGAAGTGACTCACCTGTACGGGTAGCAACTAACATCGGAACATCCAGCAGCAGGTAGAGAACTGATCCAAACTTCCTCAAACTACGCGCGACGGCGGGCCGACTGCGCATGCTCAGCTCAAACTCCCCCCTCAGGAAGCTCTGACTTTGTGTCAGGAGGTCACTGTTGGCTGGGATTGTTTATTAAATAATGTTTTTTTTCATTATGGATTAATCTACAGATCATTTTCTCCATTAATCGATTGCAAAAACTATGAAAACAGTTGTAAATTTAAATGCAATTAAATACATTGAATATAATAATAATGTAAAAGGAACATGATGCATTTTGTATAAAATAAGCCTTCTGGCAGTATGTAGGGGAGAGCGGGGTAACATGACCCTGTGGTCCCTCCCTTGTTTCTGGTTATCCACAGATAAAATTGGTCATGTGACCACATATTTTTGAAGAGTCATCCATTTTACTCCCCTGTGATGGAGAGAGGACTGTAGAATAAGTGATTTATTTTATGTTCAAGGAGTCATGATTCTTGTGTCTAAACAATAACAGACAAGTTTGAAATAATCTCACCTGTGTGTTTGTGCTTTAGGAAGTTACAGACTTTAAATTTGGAGTGGCCTTTTATCGTGGCCAGCCTGAGGCCTTTTATCGTGGCCAGCCTGAGGCCTTTCATCGTGGCCAGCCTGAGGCCTTTTTATCGTGGCCAGCCGGAGGCCTTTTATCGTGGCCAGCCTGAGGCCTTTTATCGTGGCCAGCCTGCCTTTTATTGTGGCCAGCCGGAGGCCTTTTATTGTGGCCAGCCTGAGGCCTTTTATCGTGGCCAGCCTGAGGCACACATGTGCAAACCCCATGCTGTCTGATCAGCATTTTGATATGCCACACCTGTGAAGTGGATGGATTATCTGGGCAAAGGAGAAGAGCTCACTGACACAGATTTGTGAACAGTATTTGAGAGAAATAGGCCTTTTATGTACAGAGAGAAAATCTCAGATCTTTGAGTTCAGCTCATGATGAATGGGGGCAAAAACAAAAGCGCTGCCTCTAACAATTTTTCTATAATTGTTCAGTGTAGATGAGAATCTACCGTTGGGCTCTGCGGTGCTGGAAAACAGTATTTTTATTTTCTGTTTCACAATGACGTGTTCTGTCAACTAATTACATCACAACAGTAATAGTGTGAATCCTCTGCTGTCTCTTGCAACGTTTAACTTTGTACTGTTGGAGTTGATAGATGCTGTAGAGAGAGTGAGCATTTTCAATCATTGTCATCAACACCTTAGTCATTGTTTACATCAGACAGTACACAGTTGCATTGTAACATGTTCACTATCTTGTTTGTAACTAATGACACAAGGACTTGCAGTTTCTGTTTTGCAGATGTTAAGGATGATTTGAGAAAAGCACCAAAGAGACCGAACCCTTCTTCCACCCCTGCTGACGAGGCAGACGGCCTGTTGTGACCACAGATATTAATCATTTCTGCTCTGACTGAAGCTGTTTTGATGAATGTTTGCTGTCGTTTCTTCTTCAGCTTCCTGGAATCCGTTTTGTTGTGTCTGTTCTTTGTGTCTCAGTCCAGTTGTGTTGTTATTCTGGCTGCGTCTCACCTGCAGTGACTCGGTTTAAGCTGCAGCTGTCAGAGACTGAGTGGCAGCTCTGTGAAGCGTACAGCTCACCTGAAAATCCTCAATATGAGGCGGCAGCAGCAGCAGCAGGGCTGATGCTTCATGGTGGCTTTAAGATGGAAAAATGTGAATTTTCTAATAAACCAAGGCGCCTCTGCTCCTGTGCATCTTCAGATCAGAGAAGGAACATGAGGGAATCTGGAAGGAAAATGTTTTTTCTATGACAATTTATCATTTATATTATTTTACACATCTACTTCAACATTCATATGACAGAATAATAATGGCTACATACATTTCAGAGTATTATTGTCTGTTTACAATGTAAATGTTTACTGTAAATGTTTGTGTCTTTTTAGGTGTGTTTTGTATTTTTCTACACATATACCTTATTTCTTCAATCTTACGTGTATATATAACAACATATGTTATCGCCATAGGTCGTGCTGATATTAAAACTTTGATACATTAAAAAAAAACAAAAAATAAATAGCAAAACCAAAACTAACAATAATGTATAAACAGCTGTATGGGAGGCCTGCCATCATTTCAATGTGCAGCATCTTTTCATGCTGCACATTGTATCTCACAGTTTCACTCCTGCTGTGTAACATCTGCTTATTCATGATGATGCGTTTCCTCATTTATATGTTAAATGTGGAACAATACTTTTGCATAATCTTTATCCCAATATTAACTGCTCCAACTCCAGCTCTAAAGTCCGGAAAGATTCATTTACATTCCAGTCAGAAAACAACAGAAGCCATCAGCCAATGAGGTGTTGGATTTACTTTACAGTCAGCAGGAGAGATCACAGAAAGAAAATGCAAAGTCTCTTTTTCTTGTAAGTTGTGTCTCAGATAAGCTAATTGCATTTATCAGTGTTTCCTATCAGATTCCTTCTCATCAGACGTGATCAGACATGCTGTAAAGTTGTGAAAGCCTGACATCTGCTGGACTGGAGTCAAACACTGCAGCAGCTCTGCAGCTGATTCACTCCAGATTTCTGTTGCAGGAAATGAGGTTTAATATTATGCAGGAGTGCTGTAGTCAAGACCAAGACCATCAAAAAGTGGTCTTAAGACTGGTCTCGAGCACTACAGCACTACTATGCACTACTGTCAGGTGTTTTCAAATCAAAAGAATCCCACACACTGTTACTTTATTTATTTTTTCATTTTATTACTAACCCATTTTTACCTGAAAAAGGTCCAAGAGCTGAAACACTGAGGACAAACGACCGACAGCGTCTTACTGCACATGATTACTTCCCAGCACTTGTTTTAAGTTGTGTGTTTAAATCTGGCTTTATAATTTCATTTATATTCATCTCCTTAGCCTTTATTTTCTCTGCGTGAGTCTGCACTCTGAGCTACAGGCTAGCTGACACATTTAAGTAAATATATACAATTTAAATAAAAAACAATTAGAGACTTTGTATTTTATGACCATATCTGATCAACTAAATATGTTATATATTCTATCCTATACCAACATTTGTACCTAACATCTCTTTCTGACACGTGGTGTGACTGTCAGAAAGACAATGGGATTTTTGAAGGACAAAATTGGATTTTAATTTTAATCCTGTCAAACTGAAATCTGAAGAGTCTCCTGTGTCTTCCGGAGACTGATGGCTCCTGCTGAGGTTAAAAAAGAGATCCTGGAGGGAAGGATTTACTCACAAGCAAATTTATATGCAAAGCTGGCACAAACTCTGCGGCGAGAAATTTAAGAGAAAGAGTTTTTGTCTTTTGCCCCGAAGCTTCTGGCGTTACAGAGATGACCGAACAAAGAGGGGATCAGAATAAAGACATCAATAACACTGGAATCAGAGAAAAGTCAAACACTAAAATGTCACACTCCGTTAATAAAGGAGGCAATTAAGAAGCAATTAAGCTTTCTTCAAAGCTGATCAGGATGTAACTGGATTTGTTAAGCTTTGGCAGGCTGCTGCAGCTTCTTCTGCTTCCTTTTGTCTGTTATCTAACATCCTCCATTACTTTATAATATCACTTGTAATATAACAAGCAGTGCTAATTTTTAGCATTTTAGGGTCTTTCTAATGTTATCTTTGGACATCAAACACTGTTTTTGGAGTGCCTCAGGGTACGACTCTGGCTCACTGCTATTTGACATTAACATATATGCAGCCACTGATTCAATGATCAGCAGGTTTGGATCCTTCATAATATTTCACGTGTTTTCAGGTCCTAATAAAATGTAGACTGCAAATACCAATAATTATTATTGTTGATTAAACTGACAATCATTCTGTTTTCTATTATTTGTATAAAATGTTAGAATACAGTGAAAAATGTTCCCAGAGCTCAAGGTGACATTTTTAAATGTGTTGATTGAAATTTTTTGTCCAACAAACAGTCCAAAGTAAAGATCAGTCAATAGTAATATAAAACAGAGAAAATCAGCAAATTATCTGACTGAAGAAGCTTAAAACTGAGAATGTTTGACATTTTTGCTGTAAATCACTCAATATGATTAGAAGCAGAAATGTAAGGCTGTGCATTGATTGTTAGGCAATATGTTTGAAAAATGAAATTTCATATACTTGTTATTAAGATTAAGGACATTATGTTTGCATTTACATATTAAGAAGGACAATGTTTAATGTTTTTTAATAAAAACAATATTAATTTAAATTTATATCCTTGTGTTTTCTCTGTCCCACGCGTGTTTCCATGCGCAACTTCCCTTCTTCTTCTTCTCTTCCATCCAGAGCTCTGAGGTCGGCTGGGATCAGGTCTGCTTTCTGTCCCCAGAGTCAAACTAAACCTGAAGAAGCAGCGTTCAGTTTTTATGCTCCGTATACCTGGAACAAACTCCCAGAAAACTGCAGGTCTGCTGAAACTGCCTTTTCGTTTTACTTGCCTTTAATTAAATCAAATGCACGGCTGTGGATTAATGTTGTACACTGCACTGTGACTTTTACTTTTTATATCTTAATGTGTCTTGTCAATCTCCCTGTGCTGCTTTTAAGTTTTATGTAAAGCATTTTGAATTGCCTTGTTGTTGAAATGTGCTATACAAATAAACTTACCTTGCCTTACAAAATATAGCACCTGGTATCGATAGAACGCACACGTGAGGTGTAACGGTATCTTTTAAAATGACATTCATCTAAAAAGTGTTTCAGTTACAGCTGAAGCTGATGGGAATGAGTTATTACAATTCATCCTGAGGGGAATATAAACGACTTTCACTGCAACCCATTCAATAATTGTTGACAGATCCTAATGATGGTGCTGGAGGAAAAGTCAAGGGATCACCAGAGTCATTAGGGTTAATCTACAGGGGAAAATCAATGTGTGTACAACATCTTGTGGTAATCCATCCACTAGTTGTTAAGGTATTCTAGTCTGGCTATAAAAAGAAACACCATTATTTAGCAGTGTTTTTAAATCTTGATTTGAACACTTTAGGAAAATGAATGTATTATTTGTTGCTGGTAATCTAAAGGATTCAACAGATTAGTCCACATTCAGCGTTTATCAGCCCACAATAGCAACACAACTCCCTCCTATAGCTCACTGTATGTGTTCCTGATGATAAACACCGCACACAAAAGGGTTTCAGTCCATGAATGAAAACATAGCTTCAAATCTGCTCTTATCTGCAAACACACAAACACACTCACCACCAATATATGACTGTAAGCAGTGGAGGGAAAAAATACTAAAGAAAGAGGGGTTTGATATGGTATTCTATGATTATGCAAATTGAGAGAGTACACAGGGACTATGTGACCCAAATATGGAGAATAATGATTCGCTTAATCACAGGCAGCAGATATTTGACACGTCCACATGCTGTATGACTGGGAATATAACTGGAAGATAGATTATAAATACCCCCTCATCTAAATATAGTGAGAGGAAAAGGCAGATTAACAAAATAAAGATTGTTAGAGGAGCTGGGGATAGACCATACATTTAAATAGTAGACTGTAAATTTACAGTATTAAACCTGAATTTCAGCATTTCACTAGGACAGAATAGTTTTGTCTTTTCGGTGTTGTTGCAAATGTTCGTCTGGATCTCTTTGGAAGCTCATACTAATCATTTACTTTAATGCTACATCTAAAAATACATCTGGGGATTATAAAATCACATACTTTATTCTTACCTCTTGTGGTTTCTAGCTCTGCAGACACGAATGAGAGTGACGAATCAATCCAAGGTTTCTGCTGCCACTCCAATACAATGAAGGAAAATAGGATTTTCTTTGTGCTGCTCAGAATAGCTCAAAGAAAAAGGAGGCAGAAATCCCAGCGGTGGATGTCGTAAGGAAATAAAAACAGAACTAGTTGCATGGATACATACCACCATAGGTTAATAACAACATGCTTTTTTGTAATTTAGATGAATTTACCCTTTAATATATGGCGGTGTGGTGATGGTGTTAATAAAGGAGGCGATTAAGATTTCTTCAAAGCTGATCAGGATGTAACTGGACTTGTAAAGCTTTGGCAGGCTGCTGCAGCTTCTTCTGCTTCTTTTATCTATCTAACCCAATCTATTACTTTATAATATCACTTGTCCTCACAACTCATCTTATTGTCTTGAGATAACAAGCAGTGCTCATTTAAGGTCTTTCTAATGTTATCTGCAGATATCAAACATTGTTTTCGGAGTGCCTCAGGGTACAACAGCGGGCCCACTGCTATTTCACATTAACGTATCGACAGCATCACTCAGGCCGAGGCAACGTTTGCTTTTTGTGAGTAGTATAAAGGGAACTACAGCTTCATCTTATTCTACAACCCTGTGTTGTAAATAAATCCACCTTGCACCTTATTCTGTCCCATTACTTTTGTTTGTGTACCAGTGTATTTGTCCTAAAGGTGGCGCCATAGGAAAATCAGGGGTTAATCAATAACCTCTGGGGACCGAGAATATTTGCAGTAGTTGTTGTCACATCTCAAAGACAGCCGACTGTCTTTCTTGGGTGTCCTGAAATAATAGATGCGTTTGACTCCATGTGGCGCTTTGCAGCTCTGACTTCACACATGCTGGTTAGAAAGTTTGCCTGACTTTCGCCAGCACTGCACAACATCACATGACATTAAATCCTCGGGGGAGCAAGGCGGCTGCAGTTTTCTGAGTCTTGCGACACATGTGACGACAGAACTTTACCCTCATTGGTTTAAGGATTCACTGACACTCATGATGTGACTTTATTATTCATTTCACTTACTGTTTATTTGACAGTTACAGCGCACAATTAAAATAATTGCACCAGAGTTAGCTAGCAGCTAATTTGCATCTGTTCAAACCCGTTACCTCTTCTGAAGGGGATGCAATGTATCTGATCTCGTCCTTCTGGCAGCTCACTTGTTACATATAGACGCTGTTTATGTAACCCTCTGCGTCTGTCTGTGGACTTAAGGTGAATGAGTCCCTTTTGTGTCTATGGTGAAGAAGGACGGCGCAGCCACACAGGACTTGCTCTCTCTCTGGTTCCTCTTTTATTCTGGTATAAAAATCAACAGCACACAGTTGTCAGTAATTGTGTGTTATGCAACTGCAACCATCAGATCTCTAGCTTGGAAATGTTTCCTTTGCACAAAAGACCAATAGACCAATATAAAATACATTTTCACACTGCAACAGTATTATAGTCTTTTTCTGTCCTAGTATAAACCAAACACAGGATCGTACAGTGGTAATATTATGTATAATTTCTAAAGAGCTAGTATAAAAATCAACAGCACACAGTCGTCAGTAACTGTGTGTTATGGAACTTTAACCATCAGATCTGTATAAAAAGGAACAGAACAATTATTATACAAAATAACTTTACGGTCGGGGGCAAGCAAGCAGTGGCCGGCACTACGAAGGGAGTTCAACCTACTCAGAGTTAACTTGGAGTTAACTCGGCAGTGTTTTATACACCCACCCATTTCAAACGCATCTTGAGTCCTATTATGATGGGATATATATATATGTATAATTTATTTATTTATGTTGAACAGCGAGATATTCATTAGAATTTATGTGCACTCCAAACAAATAGCTTTATATTTTGCTTTACTGAAAGACAGCACTCATTTTTAATGTATTTTAATATATAACTCCACAGGGTTTGGACCCAAACGCAGACAGAACAGGCAGACTGGTGCGGTTCAATGACTTATTGTTCATGACTGAGCTTACAGGCAGGTGTTGAGAGGTGGGCAACAAACTGGTAACAGGCACATATGCAGAGACAGGTCCAGGTCAGAGAAACGTGAATTGAAAAACCAACAAGGCAACTAGGATGAACTGGCAAAGAACAAGGTTGAGTGGCTGATGAAGGAATAAGTTGCAGGTGAGGAGTGGGCCAAATAACTGCAGAGCAGATGAGGGAACTTCAATCTCAAAATGTTTTGCTTCGGTTTCCAGGTTGAACGACATGTTTCCTTGAAACAGCTTGCAACGTTACATAAAGGGGCTTCGAGGTATGTCAGGCGATGGGGAGCCCATTCTCATCTCAGGGCGTCATATACCGACGATTTGAGAAAGAGTGACAAAGTGTAGTTATTTGACGCTAAAGGGTATGTATGAGACACTCTGGGGCATCCCGTACACCGCTAGCTAGCTAGCTACGTTCGTGATAAAGGTGTTGACAGCCCGTCGAAGCCCTACCCTTACCACAACCATCACAAATGTTAGCACCTAAACCTAAGTCACTGACTTTATACAAGTCGACCAGCTAACCCTACAGCTACGGCTAACAGGTAGCCTCCCTTGTGTTGCTGCAACGTAGCAAACGGGGGCGTTTCATACGGACGCTGAAGGGAACCTTTAGCGTTAAATCCTTTGTCACGCGGTCTGAAAGCGTCAGTTATGACGCATTGAGATGAGAATGTGTTGGGAAAGGAGGGTGGACGGCTTGAGGATGGCAGGTAGTTTACACACGCTAAGCTCCGCTTTATTCTTGAGAAGCTGCAGAGCTGCATTCTCTATTCAACTTACGCTGCAAATTTTCAACTAAACTGAGGCTTTTTGAAGACCCTCTTCCGACACACACGCACACGCTACGCCTACACATGTGCACTGACGACCCAGGGTTAGGTTACAATTTTGGATTTATTTACACACTTTACAAACATTTATTGAAAGTTTTATTCTTTTTACATGTTTATTTACAGCATTAAACGTTGAAATGTATATTAAGTTATTGGGAGAGAACTGGTAGTTCTATGTAAAATCAGACGTTGAGCACCCCCATATCGCCAAAATGGCGTGATCCTCATTTCGCTGCAAAGCTTCGACTGTGAGATTGACAATCGAATCAGGCTCCGCCCATCGAATCTTTGGCTATTGGGGGTCAGCCCTACTGAACACCCCGCTGTGCACACAAACGCTCCGCATTTTCCTGCCTTTTTAACGCCGTTGCTCTTGGTGCGTTCCATTTCACATGGGAAGTCAGAATTTCCAAGTTTGAAGTCAGAAATTTCAAAAGGTTGGATTTCCGACTTCGGAAGTTGGGAGAACCGCACTACCCCGACTTCGTGATCCAAGATGGCTGCTCTGAGTATCAACAGTTAGTGAAATCTGTAGTTTATACTGTTTATTAGCACTTCTATGTACTTGTGACTGCTAGAAATGTTTGTACACAAAGTGCTGTCCAGCTGCTGTCTGTGCTCGTGTTGCTACTGTGTTTAGTATGAGTACAGCACAATGCGTTTTTTTCCGGGTGTGACGTCATTCCCAGCTACGACCTCTGACTTCCGAGGTAAATGGAACCCACAAGCTCATCGCAGTTGATTGGGTAAAACCTGTGACACGCCAACCAAACGGGAGAAAACATACCTCGAAGCCCGTTGCGGAACATTGCACAACGTTTCAGGGAAACATAACGATGAAAACGATGCGAAACGTTTTGAGACTGAACTCGCCTCGGGACAGACACTGATGCGCGGGACGGGGGTCAGAGAGGTTGAGGTTGTGGAGTTGTCACGATCCTGTGCTGAGTTTCTCTGTGTGCTGTAGTTTGATTCTTGATTCTTGAGTTTCCAGGTTTTGATTTTGTATCTGCAGTTTAGTCCCGTCATCTGTTTAGTTCTCTGAGAGTTTTATTGATTGGTCTGTTCGGTATCTGTTATTTAGTCTGTGTTTTGGTTCCATCTCTGGTGTTCTACTGTTTCGCCTTGTTTATTCTATGTTTATTTCGGCCGTTTGTCTGTGTGCTTGATTATTCTGATTGCCCGTCACCTCTTTTGTTCCCTCCCAGCTCGTTAACCCTGTGTCTATGTATTGCCTGCGTTTCCCTCAGTCTTTGTCCGCTCATTGTATCTTGTGATGCTCTGTCTCATGTCCTGTGTAGTTAGTTGTGCTCTGTTCCATGTCCTCCCCCGTCTGTTCTGGATCTGTGCACTGTTGGATTTATCTGTTGGATTCTCTGTTTGTTTGGATTATTAGCCTCTTGGATTGCTTGGACTCAGCCACTCAGTTCTCGCCTCGAGTTGCCTTAATAAATCATCAAACCGTACCTGCCGGTTTCTGTGTTCTGCATTTGGGTCCACCACCCTGCTCAACCATACACCAGGAGTGACAGGAGTAGACTATTTATCCATTTCACCATAGATCCGTCCATCCATCCATCTATCCATCCAACCTTAGATCCCTCCATTAGTCAAGCCATCCATCAATTTGTCCTTCTATCCATCGATCCATCCATCATCTGTCAATCCAACTATAGATCCATTCATCCATTTGTCATCCATTCAGATTTTGTCCTGATCCTCATATGTTAAAATGTTACCATCATGTTTAACGTGTGCATGAATGTTTTTTTCCCTCCATGACACTCGGTCCAATTATTTTTATGCCAAATTGTTTTCATGGTGAAATTATGTATATTTTGTATTGCACATAAAATAATAGCTTTATATAACTTCAATTATCAAGTCAAATAAATAATATCCTACATTATTTTGCTTTTGTCTTTATATTTTGTACAGAACAATAAATACATACATAGTGCTTATTATAATAATCAACTTAATTATTATTAATAAGTTGTGACTGTCTGTGCTTTAGCCTGCACATTCTGAAATCTCTTTCCTGGTCAGTTACTGGCTGATACTGTTCCACTCCCCTCTGTTTGTGTTTCTGGGTTCTACTGAAAACCTGCAGGTTTCTGTTTGACGGCCGTCCTGTCGTCCTGTGCTGCAGCTCAGCAGCCAGCAGATGTCAACGTTGCAGCAGACGGTCCTTGCTGTGTCACTTCTTCTAGCTCCCGCTGAGGCAGATAAATCTGAGCCTGAGGCCTGTGCACGCTGCGATAATCAGCCTGCAGTGATGTCTGGACGGCTGAACGATGCTTTATCTGTTTCCATCAGGAGCACCAGCAGAAACTCTCCAGCAACACAGTTGGTGACCCAGCTGCACATGATTTAGGCGATATGTGTTTATGCAGTGCACACTTTACTCACAGCCACATTACCATCATGTCTGCAATTAAACCGACTTGAAAGGAGAAACAAATTCTTCCTCTTACAAATAACAAGTTGAGCTGATAAGCAACAACACCTTTATTTTATTTTATTTAATACTTTTTCAGGGGTTTGTATTCTACAATTGAAAGAAATAAAAAAATGTATCACTTTTTTTTTTTTTTTACCTTTCTAGAGATTTTTTAAAAGGGTGATACAAACATGCGTTTAAGGAGCACCTGATAAAGAATTAAATGTATAAAAGGGTTTGGTATATTATTGCAACAAGAAGGTTTGTTGAGAGTATCAATGAAGGATAAAACAAACATTTTAAATTCTTTTGGCTGAACTTTACAGACTAAATAAAAACCTTCAACTGGGCTGGAGCTCCAGATGTCAGTGTCTTTATAATTCTGGCTACAGCCCTGATCTCTGAAATCTGATTTCACCACAGTACTTTATTAAAATGTATTGACAACAAATCCCCCGTGGTTACCTGTAAGTTATTTAAAATAACATCCCAGATCTAAAAAGTAAGCAGTGATTTATTTTTGTCTTTCTAAATTGGCTGAAACACAGAAAAAATGTGTTGCAGTCCTTTTAAATCAAACTGTTATTTTTCATTTTGAATTAATTTACTTTGTTTTATTGTGTACCGTATTATATGTTATGTAGCCTCTTGATGTCTAATGTATGTAATCTCAATTTACAACATCCAGAACCAATTAAAAGAACAATCAAAATGTGCTACAAGTGGATCCTCATTAGCTT
Organism: Micropterus salmoides; assembly: GCF_014851395.1. Lineage (NCBI taxonomy): Eukaryota > Metazoa > Chordata > Actinopteri > Centrarchiformes > Centrarchidae > Micropterus > Micropterus salmoides. The sequence goes on from NW_024040238.1 coordinate 14,780, forward strand.
TCATGAAGGGGTTGCAGTCTTCCTGGGGTCTGTTTGAATTAAATAACGTGTACTTAAATCCACACAGTGTAGACATAACACACATACATAACAAACCAAAGTTAACAGAAGATAAAAATAAAACAGAGGGTGTTCATACATCAGAAACAAAAACAACCTGTCCGTGCGTTCAATCTGCTTCCTGTTAACACCCTAAACTGCAGTGTTGATCAGGGCAGCGGCGCCTCGGTGCAGTGATCACTTGTAATCAGGCGTCTTGTTGTTTGGTGTTAAATGTTTGGAGAGCTCCTCTGACCTCTGCCAGCGACAGTCAGCTGAGGAGCCGAGCAGCCGGCCCCTCGGCTCCGGCAGCCAATTTAAACCCGTGAGCAGCGGCGTCTCCCCGGCCTGCCGCTCTGCATTACAGCCCCTAATTGATTTTCCATTGTAATCTCAAGGTCCTGATGACATTCTGGATGCGGCAGCTCTGTGTGGATACCCTTGCTCTCCCAGTGCCAATTAATTAATACATGCTTCTCCGCAGTGTTTCTATCTGCACCAACAGGCCGGGTGGAGGGTCGCTGTGCCCCCACAGCATGAAGGTTCTCCATGGTTAGCACGTTAACCCGGTTATGATCCAGTTTTTGGGGTAATCTTTCCATGTATTTGTGCTGGAAGGCTTCAATTTGAAATGAACCCATGGAAAACCTACCGGAATCCAACGATTGTGAATTAAATCTGAAAGAAATGTGTGGATTAGATCCTGATTAAATTATGGCAACAACTCCTGTCTCCTGGAAATCTTCCAATTAAACGTGGATCAGCTTTAGAGGATGAACTGTAATGGTGGTGGTGGTACACAAGAAAAGTTTAAACCTTACAGGCACACCGGACTCCATTTACCAGATTTGCCACCAAAATCAACATAATTTCTCAAAATTTAAGAGCAAAGGCATTTTAAGAGTTGGGAATCTAGAGACGTCAATTTCTGTCGGTACATTTTGGTTCAGACAGAAATATCTCAAGAGCTTTTAAGTGGATTGCCATGAAATTTTAGACGAACATTAATCAGCATGTTAGCTTTGTCATTTTGAGTATGTTAGTGTGCTGATATTAGCAGCTATGTGCCGTCTCACAGAGCCGCACTTACACGTGGTGAAGATGACATTTAAAGGTGCAGCAACCAAGTCCAGTTGTTCTTCACAGACAAATTGCCTGAACTCTTCTTTTGCTATGCTAATGGAAGCTTATTTTTTTTTATCTGACTGAACTTTGTTTGAGTATAAGTCAGCAAATGGACTGCAAAACTTGCAAATGAAAGTAAATACATACAAGTAGCTTGATCAGACGTGGACACCTGCAGCCTAAAGGTTCAGTTCTGAGGGGCCTTCAACAGGTGGAGCAGTGTGCAGAAGACGTCCCAGAAACCCTTGCTGAAATGGATGCATCCATCCATCCATCCATCCATCCATCCATCGTCAACCGCTTATCCTGCGTACAGGGTCGCAGGGGGGCTGGAGCCAATCCCAGCTGACATCGGGCGCAAGGCGGGGTACAACCTGGACAGGTCGCAACTAATTATTCTCCAGTACCACTGCACATAGAAAATACTCAAAACTGACTGAGACTGTTTCTAGGAGAGAGAGGTGCAACACCTCTGAGGAGTTATACCTCAATAGAGAAAACATTACGCCCCACCTGACATAAAGTACAGGTATCTATGAATCTACAGATGTCAATGATCCTGATAAATCAGACGTCCTCCTCAGTGAGGCTTGATGTTTTCATGCTCCATGTGAGATTCCTGAGCAGGTAATCTGTGCGATGATGACTCAGGTATATATATATATATATCTTTACTCTCCCTCTCTCTCTCTGTGATAAAGAGGAGCAGCTCGGGTGTCGGCCATCATCCTCTTCAGCAGGAGGACGACGCCGCAGCTTTCACACCAAAGGATAAACAGCTGCTGGCAGCCTCTGAGGAGAGCCGAGATCCAGGACCATTTCAGGATTAGCTCCCTGATCAAACAGGCACTGAAGTCATTGATATCTGATTAATTAAAGAAAACCCTTGAAAAGGTCTGGACTTACAGTAGCTTAAACTGGTGGAGACTAAATGTTAGTTAGTAATTTATTTAGAACTGAATGAATTAGTTAATTTTTATATGGAAGTTTAAATACAAAATAAATAGGTTTAAAACCAGGTGCTTCAAAAGGCAGACACCTAAAACTGTCCGGTGCTGTTTGACCGGTGTCGTGTGATACACTTTGTTCTGATGTTATGAAATCTTAGACTTGTCAATGTGGCCTGAAGGTGTCAGGATGATGCTGCTGTTTGATGTTTGAGACGACAGGATGTCATCACGACACTCAGGTTGGTCTAAAGCAAGTTAGACACTCAGTCTGGAAAACAAACCAGTGTATTAGTGGTGTAGTTATATTATGTTAACATTGTAATATGTGGTGAATTTAATGTGACACCCTCTTTCAGCTACGAGTGTTTTTAGCTCAGTGTTTCCAGCAGCCGCATGATGCGTGTTGAAGTCACTGATCGAAAACAACGTAAGCATTGGAGGGGGGACAGTTGTTAACGGTAGCAACACATTCTTAATTAGGGTTATTGGTTGCATTTGAAGCAATATGTTTTACATCCAATCAAAGTTAAGATGTTAAATAGGTCATATTCTGCTTTATGGCTTTTTCCCTCTCCTTTATTGAGTTATATCCCTTTTTTGTACATGTAACACGTTTGCAAAGTGAAAAAGCCCAAAGGGAGTTCCCATCTCCCACAGAAAACTCTGCTCTGAACTGAAAACAGCTTGTTTGTAGTCTGAGTCATAACGCTCGCCAAGCGGCTACTCCGACACGCCCTCAGAAACAGCGAGCTGCAGCACACAGCTCTCCTCTCCCTTCCAAACACTAGCTACCCTCCAGGCAGTCAGTGGACATAAAGTTGTTCCTGTGATGTAGAGACAGAGCTCAGTTAAAACTTTATGGATACAGATTAATAACTCACCGCTCTGAAACTCTCGCTCCAGTCCGTGTTGCCGAGCCGGTCGGCAACACGTACGGCTGAACCCGAGCCGTTTACCGGCTTCTCGCTGACCCGCCCTTCTCTGCTTCTGATTGGCTAGTAGTCCTTAACTAGGAACTGAGCATGTGCAACTCCCAACAAAGATCATTTAGAGACAAGATGTATCACTCCATAGCTAAAACGAAGCCTTCAACACAGGCTGAAAAGAGGAGCTGCAGCAATGTGCAGTATGACAAAAATATAACCATGGAAACCTGCTCTGGTACAAACTCTGAATAAGATGAGGAACCTGAAAATGAGCAGAAAACCAGCTCTTTAAGAAATAAATCAATACAACAATACAAGAGCAATTAATTTTTTTCCCCAAAGTTTTGGTCTCTGAGACCGAGACAAGACTGAAGACCATCAAAAAGTGGTCAAAAAGACAGCTCTTGAGTACTACAACACTACCGTGAAGACCAGGATCCAGATCTTCTTTACCAAAGCGGGGAAACTGTCCTGCAGAACGTCATCTACTGACAAACACTTTGAGAGAGGACATCAGACGAGACACAGGCTGCTGCATCCCAGTCAGCTGCAAGAAAGAATCAAGGTCAGCTGGTTTAAACATGCAGGGTCAGGGTCAGGGTCAGGGTCAGGGCCCGCCAAGTCCTGGAGGGACTGTTTAATGATTCAACCACAATTCTAAAGTTAAAACATCACATGTCGTTAGTGCAGCACTGCAAGCAGCTGACGAGAAACTGCTTCTTTCAATTAAGGAAAATCTCAAAACTTAGAAATATAGTTTCAAGAAATGATTTGGAGCTAATCATTCACGCCTTTGTGTCGTCGCGGTTAGACTATTGTAATAGTTTATTTTTATGCCTAAACCAGAAGGAGCTCTCTCGACTGCAATTAGTACAAAACTCTGCAGCCAGAATTTTAACACGTACTAATAGGAGGTCTCACATATCACCAATCCTAAAAGAACTTCATTGGCTACCAGTGTCTTATAGGATAAATTTTAAAATTTTGGTTTTAGTTTTCAGAGCTTTACATGGCCAGGCTCCACCCTATATTAGTGACCTGATTCAGCGTTATACCCCTGTGCGTGCTCTGAGGTCTGTGGATCAGAACCTGCTGACGGTTCCACGCACTCGCTACCGTACTAGAGGTGACCGATCTTTTCAGGCTGTTGCCCCTAGGTTGTGGAATGACCTTCCACCATCTATGCGCTCTTCTGATTCTGTTGATGCCTTCAAATGCAGACTAAAGACACATTTATTTGTTCAGGCTTTCAATTAGCTACTTGTGGGTTGATATGATCATGTACTGTCTATGCTTTATTGTGTGTATTTTATGATATTAATGTTTTTGTTGTGAAGCACTTTGTGGCCCTATACCTGTGAAAGGTGCTATAGAAATAAACTTTTACTTACTTACTTACATCTACTTCTGCAGTTTTCTTTTGTTCCCATAATTTCATTGCAATAAAACTCTCAGAGAACATTATAACTTTCAAATTTTTTTAGCAATGCTGCTGTAAAATCAGGATGCAACAATCACAAAAAAGGCTTCACTCTAGCAAATCCAAAAATGGGCAAAGGGGTGAAGCTGAGGCGGGCCGAACGAAACCTGGTCGCTGCAGCTCAAGTAGCTTGCCACATGAGAGGGCAGCTACCTCTCACCCAAAGCTGCCACATCCTTAATTATGCACAACTATCAGAATCAGAAATACTTTATGACATCTGAGCGGCTTTGAGCCTAATATAACGGTTATATTAAAAGGAGGTAATTAGCTATGGAGACCAACACGTGTTTTTTGTACCAGGCTGTAAACAGGTCTATTTCTGGTGGGCATGTTAATATGGGGGTCTGTGGGGACTGACTCACTTCTGGAGCCTCAACAGACGTCTTCAAATGGATGTTTCGTGGATCCAACTGAAGATATTCGATTTACTCTGATATCAAACAGAGAAAAGCAGCAAATCCTCACATTTGAAAAGTCAGAACTAATTATTTTACCTGTGACTGAAGGTCCTGGCACATGAAGAAGGAAACATCTGGGTTTGATCTGAATGTGTCAGAAACTCCACAGGGGTTGATAGTGTATTATTCTGTTTACTAACACCTGTGATCTACTCATCTGGGCTGAGTCAAACACTGAGAGAGTCCAGGACATTTATCGCCGTGGAAACGAGCAATCTGCCGCTTCATTAGCATTCAGACGGTCACACCAGAAGAACAAATCTCACCTGTGAACAGAGCCAGAGCTCACAGCCGCTAACTGATGTCAAGACAATATTGTAGTTAATCTGCTGGATAATCCTCAGGAAGAGGCAGGCGGAGAGGAATGAAGTGTTCAGCCGGCACAATGCGGCAGAATGTGGCGGTGGGATTTCAGGGCGGTCAGATGTCGGGTTTTTAAAATGTGGAATTGTCGGCAGTGGGGAGGCTGCGGGGGAAAGATAAGCAGCGATGGCTGCCGTCCTTTCCAAGACAAGAGGCTGCAGACTTCCTGTTATCGGTCAGAGCACTGATGGCATGAGAGCAAAATCTGCACATAGATGCATAAATGTGTGTTGTTTCTAGTTTATTTTGTCTGTTTCACACAGACATTTGTCCTGTACTTGCAAGGATCTTAAATTCAACAAGTTTTTTTACTTTAGAGTTGGTGAAGCTGCATGTAAAAATCAACAGAAACATGTAAGCAGATGTGAATAGACCTCTGAATTATTGTGCAAATGTTTGACGGTTCAAGGTTATTTTAAAAAAGGGGATATTAAGTCATCTTTCTACATTGTTAGCTAGCTTCTTAACTACATCTATAAACACGACAAAGAGTCTACAGCCACACTAACAGCTCTGTGAGCACAGCAGTGCTTTGAGCTTGATGTTAAGCAGGTGTATTGTTTAGCATGTTTACTATCTTAGTTTAGCGTGTTACCATGCAAACATTATCTATTAATATAACTCAAATAAAACATTGAGCTGTTTCTTTAAAGATATAAATGAAAACCCAACGTTTTCCTGAAAATGGAAAGCCTTGAAAATGTCACATGATTTCTTTCATACAGTGAAGAATGGAGGAGATTCACGTAGAAAAATAAAAAACACATCAGGTAGAATAAAGCATAAGTGAAGGGAGAATCAATCAGCCCGGCAGGCAGCCAGTGTCACCACCAACATTTAACCAAACCTCCATCTACGATCACATCCACACAGGAAAGAATCAAAATGAATGAAACGCGCCACACACACACACACACACACACACACACACACACACTCTGATTCATCATGGCCGTCCCTGCAGGGCCCTGAGGCTGGAAAAAACCCACCACAGTTGTTATCGAGATAATGGCCGTCGCTCATTTAAAGGTGTCGCTGTGATTTATGGAAAACATTCTCCCAGCAGGTTTCTGGATTAACATCTCTGTCTCTCTCTCTTTCAAAGAGTGACCACATGCACGCTACAGATAACAGGAATCACATATTCATTTCCTCTTGGCAGTCTGCTTTACTGTATTTCTAGGAAATCGGTTTGATAAACTCTATTGTGGAGCTCCTGGATGCTCCTTTTTGATTGGTTTGATTTTATTATTTGTGTCTTCTTTGTTGTATTTTCATACATGTTTGATATGTAGGGTTTGAAGTTAACCCTTAAGATTGTGGCTGTAAACCCCTCACCTACAGGATCATTTGGGCCGATAATTGGTTCAGGAACGCCCCCAAGATTGTTGGGAGAGCAAATCTGACCCAAGATCAGCCCAATTATCTTCTAGTGTGTGGCCAGCATAAAGCTGATATGAGGCAAATGAAGCTAGTTTCTACCCAGATGACAGCATGGTGTTCACTTAGTAAATTATGGTCCTATTAGAGGAACATAGACCAGAAAGCAGGGGAGGCTTTAGGGCGGGACTACAAGGTGATAGAGGCGACTCGTATCCGCTGCTCTGTGTACATCTAACCAGCGCTGCTGAAACAGCTTATCAGGAGTTGGCTGCTCAATTTTTCCATTTTTGTTTTAAGCCTGTTGTTGGTAGCCAAAATTAGTATTCTGGTTGAAATCACAGTCAACGTGAGTTACAGATGCACCTAGCTAACCAAGCTAGCTAGCGTCACTGTCTTCTACGTCGGGTGCCTGGTTACAAAAAGTCAACATGGCGGTGGCCGAACTGCCAAATTTGAGGCTTCAAAACAGCAGTTCACAACTGGTGACCTCACGGCGGCTACGTCCACTTCTTTAATACCATCTATGGTATTACAGCCTGTTCTCATGCCAGGTGTCATATATACACACTTGAAAAGCATATTTATTTCACGCAAAATGTTTGGAGATGCCCCCCAGGTGCGTGTGTACGAGAGGCTAGTAGCACTTCCGATCGCTAACCAGCTAGCTAGCTAGCGATGTTTGTGTTTAAAGAGTTAAAAATGTCCCCTGACTTAGGTTTAGGCGCTAAGTCAGCTGTGCACATCGGCCGTACAGGTAGGGTTAGCCTCCTTTGTGTTGCAACGCTATAGCAAACTGCAGCATATCATGCACACGCACAATCTACGTTTTGTGTACAATAGCCACAGTTTTGTCAAAGCGTGTATATGTGATGTCTGAGATGAGAATGGGTTGGGTGTTAAAGAAGGAGGGAAAGAGGGGTGACCTACAACAGAGGGATAGTTACACAAACAGGGAAATTAGTACTAATAATATTGGAACATTTTTAATGCAAACCAGGATTGTGTATTTTTGTTGCACATCACTTGGATTGAAATGTCTTTGATATGAGATCTCGGATGATTAAAGCGACCCTCTTAATGAACATGTGGGCAAGTCAGGATGTTTTTAAGATGGGCTTGAAACAGTGTGAACCTATCCTTTAACGGCTTCTAAATAATATATAATAGCTAACAACAAAGATGTGATAGAATTAAACAGACAACTACATCCACATTTGTGTAAACAATTCACATCTGAGCTTCAATAAGAATTATGTAGGCCAGCCTCCGCTGTGTCCTGGATATTGTGTTTGAACAGTGAAGGGGGAAAAATAAAAAGAACAAAGCATGGGAGGATTTCTGCTGGCTGGTCTCTCCCACACTGACACCCAACCTCACCCAGAGAGGAAACTCATCCATCAATCAGAAATATCCTCAGCCTCATGTTCCTCCGCTGCTGCTCTGATTTCCTCTCTCACATTATTTGCTTGACGGCCCTCAGTGCGCTGTCATGCTTAGTTTGGGGAATGTTAGTTCTCAGTTTGTCAGATTTAACAATCGTGCCCAGACCTGCAGACTCATCAAGTTCCAAGATAAATAAAAAATGTAGGATGGCTGCCACTAATGTTGCTGATGGCTGCTGTGTAGTAGAAGAATATGCAAGTTAAAATCCTACTAAAGTAAAAGTACAGAATTATCATCAAATTTACTTATTATTTGTAAAATACTGGTCTAAGCAGTAATTATCGCCTGTGATTATTATATCTGACATTATGAGGTTAATACTGATGCATCAATGAGTTTTGTTTTAAACCTGTTTGTCGGTAGCCAAAATTAGCATCATAGCTAAAATCACAGTTAACGTGAATTACAGATGCAGCTAACTCCCCCGTCTTGTCCAAATATGGTCACATGGCGGCGGCCAAACTGCCAAACTAGAGGCTTCAAACAGCAGTCCACAAACCAACGGGTGACGTCACTCTATATACAGATAGAAATATCTCTCACCTGATGTGTTTAATCCAACAACTCCCGGTCCTTTATCACATCATCTACACATGGAAGCTCTTTGACGTTAGCTTCAGTCACGTTGCGACTTTTGGGTTTGTGGTCTTTGTAAATACGTATTTTCAGTCTTTTACAATTAGTAAAATTCAAACAGGATCCAAAAATTTGTTGTCTCTCACCCTTGACTACCGCAAAATTCTTTTCCAAATAAGATCCAATTGTGGTCCACTGGAAGGGGAGGGGCTTAGCTAATTATTTGACGCAGCCTATGGGAGGGCACATCGGAGTCATTTAATATGACTTAACTCCAAAGACAATAAGAATGAGTTTGCTCAAATATTGGTTGGGACAATGCAGTCCTCCAAAAGTCCATATGCAAACCTACACTCATGGATTTTCCTTTGAGACAGTAATTTGAAGTATCAACTCATCAGATTCATCTTCAACAGTCTTGTTATTGTGAGTAGGAGTATCTAAACCCACATAGAGACAGTTCTTGCCAAGTTCCTTCGGGCGTGTTTGCATCCTTGCTGAGGTGGAAAGTTTTGTGCACTTTGGTGAAACTCTTGACGGAAGGTGAAAGGGACAGATTGGCCCTGAGGGATGAGATCTGTTTCTCCAGCTTCCTTCATCCTGCAACAAACACTGACGGAGAGCTGACACTGCAGCCTCTCTGTCTGTCTCTGTCTGTGTCTCCCGTCATATCAGACTGTGTTGTTCTTTTCTTGAGTGAAAAGACCACAAATGAAGCTTAAAATGAGATCTTTGCCAGTCCATTGCAGGTCCACACATAGACAAATAACCACTCACACTCCCATCCACACCTAAGGACAATTTTAGAGAACCAATTACCTAGCCCTCATGTCTTTGGATGGTGGGACGAAGCAAACGGAGAGAACCCAGGGAGAAGATGCAAACTCCACACAGAAAGGCCGGGGGAACCGGGTTTTGAATCCACAACCTTCTTGCTGTGAGGCGACAGTGCAGTGGTATTTTTTCGGGCAGCAGCGAAACGTCGCCAGTCCAGGTGCTTTATCACGGAGGTGTTGGATGTAGATGGCACAGTGGTGGGTGAGCCCGGGAGGTGGTGCGAGTGGCGAGGGACCACTTTGGCCGCGCCTTTGCCCTGGACGCTGATGAGTCTGCATGTCCTGATCCTCTGCTTTCTCTCGTAGATGTCGGGCTGGGTGCGGAGGATTGGGAGGCCTGCGACGCGCCCTTCACGCTCCAGGAGGTGGAGGCTGCCATCGCGGGCCTGGGCCTGAATAAAAGCCCGGGGTTGGATGGTCTGACTGAGGAGCTCTATAGGGCCCAAAAGGAGCGGCTGGCCCCGGTGCTGTTGGAGGTCTTTCGGGAGGCTCTGCGGCGGGATGAGTTGCCAGCGCCGTGTGGCTGAGGGTGCCATCTCCCAC
>NW_024040239.1:0-25308 GCF_014851395.1 Micropterus salmoides
ATTGATCTAGGGCTGCACGATTAATCTAATCCCAATCGTGATGTCGTCATGTGCGATTGCATAACCGCAAAAAGTGTGCGAGTTAAAAAAATAGAAAAGGTGGTCTGCTCATTAACTCCGCCCACACCGGGCTCTCGCAAGTGCCCCTAAAAACAGATAAGATATACATATGATAAAAACATTCTACTCTTATTCAGTGTTATAATATTTTTCTAATACACTCATGGACATGGACAGAGCTCTGCAGTGGGCAGATGGAGATTTAGCCAGATGTGCCAACATGTGCTGCTTCTAGCCGCCTCCTCCGTGGAGCAACACGCTCCCCTTGTTCTGAGGATCATTGTAGAGCTGCACGGTTTGGAGAAAAAGTCGTATTGCAATATTGTGGACAACATGCGATTATAATGGAACAAATAGTACTCTGAGTCTACTTGTTTGATTATCAAGGAAAATGCACAAAACATTTTGAAATGTGTATTTCTCAACTTGAACAAAGTTAAACAATATTTATAAAAATAACTATAAAAACCGAAGAAATATTGACAAAGACTTGGTGTTAAAGGAATTATTTATTTAAAGCCAATAAATGAGATTTTAAGAAGGGTCTCTTCACTGGATGCAGCTTACTATCTCAAAGTTCTCCAAACTCAGTAACCACCTTCCTCTCTGCCTTCTCACTTGCTTTCCTCGCTTTTTGATACAGAATTCTTCTTTCTTTCTTCTTCGACGTCACCTCTTGCCAACAGCGTGTTTCGCTCACCAAGCTCACAACATTTTTGAACTATTCTGCTCCGGGATCAAAGACGCCATCCTCCACTCATCCCAGTCGTCAGGGCTGGACGGGGACAAAAAATTGGCCCTGGCTGCCCGCCATGATCAGTCAGACAACCCCTCACCAAGACCCCATCCTTCCATTTAAGGGCTCAGATTAGGGGTGCAATGAAACACTTAGCCCATGAGACTTGACATTGCACATGACAGGGACAAGAATATATTTTAATAGGCCTACAGTTTAGAAAAACATCTATTGATGAAATATTTGATTTAGATTTTGATTTGAAATATAAGATTTAGAGCATTAAACACTTACTTTCCTGCATTCTGGCAACATTTTCTGCACCAGGGAAGAAATAAATTCGGGTGGCAGGTGACAATTCAGAATATAAAAATATTATAGAATAGATGTGGTGTCTGAACAATAATGCTGCGACGATGTGTTGAGAAGAAATCCGCTTGACACTGTTCTTGATTATCAAAGTTTATTACATCAAAGAATTCAGCATCAATTACAAGCTCTGCAGCAGCTTGGAGAGTGACCCAGCCCGATGACCACTCTGTCTCTCTGTACATCGAACACAGCTTATATAGGACATGTTTAGGTCTCTGCTAAAAACCATATAAGGGCACAGTGCTGTAAAATAAGTGTAACCATCTGTTAGACACCACAGAAGGGTACAGTCCCTTCATACACACTAATCCTTTTACAACTAATCTCTACTTCCCCTAACACTGCACCCATCAATCATTACTTCCCCATAAGGGTTCACTGTCCCTCTCACCAGCTGCAGAGCATTATGTTAAACTGTAATGGCCGGATACACATATGTTATACACCACATAGAATACAGAAATCAGTGGCTTATTATTGTTTTTAGCTTAAGTGACTTTTTTGGACAACACAGACTTTTCTTGCACTGCATTATTGTTGATTAATATTTCTTGGTGCAAGCTATTTTGCAAAACATTTTTAACAAATGCTTTCAAAAAGTGGTGGCTACATGTCCCCAGTGTCAATGAGCCTCCCTCCCTGCAGGCTGAGCTACTCCGTGTTCACCGCTTCACCTTCACCTCCTGCTCTCTCTCTCGCTCGGCCCTGTCACTTTGACTGTCACTCTGCTCTGTCTCACGCCTCCTCCTTCGATAGACTAAATTCTAAACTTCTAAATACTATCTTGCAATGTTGAGAACAATAAAAGAAGCAGCTCGTGCATTTGCTGAGACTTTTTTATTTTAAAGAGTTGATCTAATTCTCTCTTCAGTTTTTGAGATATCTGACAAAGAGACGAGTTTGAGTCTTTGAGTCGTCACATACGGACGCCTGGTCAAACCCCTTGGTGTCACTTTGTAACGCAGCTGTACGTACGTACGGGAGTTGTGATGGGAAAAGTGACGCTTCTGACAGACTCAAATCTTCAGATCTTGTTCATTAAAGGATCATTTTTTTATCTGTTGCCTTTTGCCAGTACAAATGTTGTATTTTGTCTAAATTTGGACAAATACTAGTTCCCTGTGTTTTTTTATGTAAGGTTAATTGTTAATTATGATTTCAATGAGATTCTAAGTTGTTTTATTTGGAGGGAAATTTAGCTGTGTGATTTTTTTGAGAAACAAATTGGAAAATACGTCCACTTTTCATTGTGTGCGCTTCTTTTACTCAATACGAATGCTTATGCTGTTTTAAAATGATTTTATTGTAAAACAAATATCTAATAAGAGTGAGGGACATATGATTTCTATAAAAATGTCATTTTACCACAGAACAAACAGAAAAACCACAGAAATATGTTGTTAATATTCAATTTAGCCACTACTCCGGCCACATCCGTCCATTTTCACAATCTTTCCTGAGAATATACGACCAGACCAGCCAGAGATAATAGGTTATGTGTTAATAAGTGACAAAAACTAAGTTGACAAAATTTGGATGTATTTTAATAATTCTACTGGTAGCTCAACACTGACAAAGTTTTTAATATTCAACATTTTCTGATTTTATCATGTAATATTAAGTTAGAATAATGCAGAAATCCTCAGAAAGAAGACAAATAGCTGCTAACAGTTACTTCATAAGTTAATAATGAACAGTTAAGTATCCATAGGTGTCCAGAGAATGACAACATGCAACATGTATTTTAAGCCCACAGAGTAACTGCATGTGATGCAGTCTATGCACAAAAGTGAGCGGTTGTCCACTAACCGGAAGGTTGGGACCCACAAATTGCTCGTGGTGGCTGTGCAATCAGTGTGAAAGTGGTGGTGGTGCAGTGGATAAGACCCGGGTTCAATCCCCCACTGTAAGCCATCCACCAATGTGTCCCTGAGCAAGACCTTAACCCCTAGTTGCTCCAGAGGTGTGCAACCTCTGACATGTATAGAAAGTCGCTTTGGATAAAAGCTAAATGAATAAATGTAATGTGTGTGAATGAGTAAATTTTTCTGATGAGCAGTTGGCTCCCTGCTCATAGGTGGGTAAATATAATGAAGTGTAAAACACTCTGAGTGGTCGAAAAGGCTAGAAAAGCACTTACAATACAGACTATTTACCATATATGACAGTTTCGGAATTGGTGGCGAAACAGGAAAAAGTTCAGACTGTAGTTCAGCAAGCCCGGTGGAAAGCTCTGGGAGCCTGAACGCAGCTCTCCAAGAAATAAAAGATGCGGAAGAGGCCATCTTGTTACGTGACCTCTCTTGAAGTGACCTTCTTTACTGTACCAGAAAATAACTGGTAGGTGGTGCTAAAAACGAGAATAATTAAGTTTAACATGAGAGACAGATGCAGTATGGTGGTGTGGTGGTTAGCACTTTCGCCTCACAGCAAGGAGATCGAGGCCCAGGCCTTTCTTCGTGGAGTTTGCATGTTCTCCCTGTGTCTGTGTGGGTTCTCTTCATGTTCTCCTGCTTCCTCCCACCCTCCAAAGACAATGTATATGGATATATAATGAGATTTACTATCATTATATCTCTAAAGTGTAATATAAGTCCCTTATACATGAGTAACAACATCTATATATTAACATCAGATTTGTATATCAATCCACCTACCTCACGTCATAACTCCTGCACAAAATACTTACACTTATTTATTCCAGAATCCTTTGCACTAGCCTTCATTGCACAGTGTACATGCAGGGCTCACAAGTTTTATCAAAAGTTTGGAGTGAGATAACGCGTGTTAGAGGAGGAGCCACTCAAATATTTGCAGCAGCGGCCCCTCGGCCCCAGCCACTTCTCTCAAGTTTTTACTAACAGTTCAATTTGACCTATAGTTTATAATTGACCCGAACAAATAGAAATTAAAAAATAGGTCAATCTGATGAAAGACTATTGATACTTATATTTCACAAATGTAGCCTATCAAAAAATAAAAAGAGATTTGGCCCAAACGAGCCCAATGAACAGCAGTGCTCAATGTATATCGTACACATAGGCCTACAGTAGTATTGCAGAACTTTTCCTTCAATACGAGTTATTTTAAAAAATAGGTTTTTAGACAGTTTAAATATGATTTTTTTGTATAATTTTAATTACTTAACAGCTTATACAAGTCCAGCTAGTAGAACTACATCAGTTAGGCTAATAGACAAACTGAACTGGCATCTGATTTAGCATTAGTCATTTTTCATGTAAAAACATTTCATGGTTCCAGCTTTACAAACCTGAAGATTTGCTGCTTTAACTTTTTACTATTTTTATGTATTTTATTGATTTTGAGGTTTGGACTGACAAAACAAGCATGCAAGGTGTCACGCAGGGTTCTCTCACTATTTTCAGAATTTATTACAATCGATTAATGGAGAAAATAATCAGCTGATTAATACTAAAAAGCAGTCTGATAAAAAATAGTTCAACCGCAACCAACTACATTAATGCATGAGGAATAATAATCTAATGATATGATATAGGCTAATAGTATAACATCATATAGAACATTTTTCTTTCGGCTACTTTTAATTTTAATAGGCTACTTCTGCATTTTCCTGCTTATAACCGACTTACATACTTTTACTTAACTTTTTCAATGCAGTACTTGAGTATTTTTACAGCGAGGTAGGCCTATTAGTACCTAGGCTATGTTAAGAGTTAATGTCCTTGAAGTTGTCCCGCTACATACAATTAATGGACGATCACTTTTCTGCCGAGTTCATAGCTTTCTCTGTAGCTACTAAACGCCAGAGCCGTTAGGCTACAAATGTGTTGTTTCCGGGTAAATTCCGTGATCCCGCTGCAAGCATCGCGTTGGACGGTCACTTTAAGCACGCGTAACTTTAAGCGGAATCTTTATTTTCCTGGACGAAATCGCCTGTGATCAAAGATAATGAGAGCAGCTGATGTTGGGGAGCAGCCTGTAGCCAAATTCATGCTAAATGATAAATACATGATTACTGATGCAGACAAAGACTCTTTTTCACCCAGTGGTGAACAATGTTACTTAGGCATATTCAGATCCTTTTTCTTTTTTTTCTTTTAATAAAAACTTCTCAGCGTGACAAATACAAGGTGTGGCGTGTGAGCGTGTGAACTGGCTGAAATGCGTGTGTCTCACGGTCAGTGTGTGAGACTTGAGAGCCCTGGTACATGTGTACATGTCTATGTACCTGTATATCACATCCACCCCCAACATGTGTTATTGTTATTGTGATTTTGTATTGTTGTATGAGTTTAATTTAATAATAATTAATAATAATCTGGATAACTCATTGATCAGATGGAACTGGTTTAGTAGCTTTCTAAAAGAACCTGGTTTTGGTTTCTGCAGTCTCTCCTTCAGCTCTCCAGTCCAGCAGGCGGCTGCTGATCAGCTGATGGCGGCCGGTAGAGCATTTAAATGAAACACTCTGATCTGATGCAGCGTTCACGAGCAGACTGCTGTTTACAGCTGCTCTTTATACGCCTGCCGGAGGGAAAACCACATTCAAACATGGACCAGCTGGAGAAGCAGTTTCTTTACTGACACTGTCCAGCCAATCAGGCGGCTCGTTTCTTCCTCTCTGGAAGTTCAGGCAGCAGCTTTTGAATCGTGCTGTGGTGAAGGCTGGACCTGATGAACACGTTTCTCTGCTGTCTCCTGCAGATCAGCTGTAATAATTTCCTCTAAATGCAGTTGGTCCGTTCAGGGAGCAGTCAGAGGGGGAGACAAAACGTTCCCAGCACAACACTTCCACACTTCAGGCTCAAACACTGTCGGCAGCTCATATTTTGACCTGCAGGTGGCTGCAGATCACACACCTGCTGAATGATGCATCCACACTGTAGCGTTATTTCTAAAGAAGCAAAACGTGGCTGTTTCATCAGCCGAAGGAGTTGCGTTCACTGTCACAGGAAAGTGTAGCTTCAGTAGTTACTTCAGTCAGCTGTAACGTGGCTGTTTTAGTAGGCGTGTACCTGTTCTGGGAGGAATAAGAAACAGAGAAAACATGCCATTACTGTGGTTGTTGGTATCATCACCATCTTGGGTTAAAGTAGTCTTAACTAGCAGGCAGGACTCAGCCATGACTGGACCAAAGCAGTCATGTGACACACGCAGTTGGAAGACCATAAAGTAGGCGCAGTGTAATATTTACAACATGTAGGCATACTCAACTTTAAATCCAGAGTTTCCCACCTGTACTTTACTTGGTATATTATATATAACATACAGGTGGAATAACTGCTGCCAAAGTGTATCTGCGACCTGTTCTGCAGAGAAACACAGAGACAGATATTACATTAAAAGACTCAGCACGCTGCATGCTGCTGCACGTGCACACACGCGCACCGTCATGTGTTCAGTGTGAAAGCTTTTTCATTTGTTTTCTATCTCCAGCATAGTTTCTTTAATTGATGACTGTCTATAATATAAAAAGGAGAAGCCTTATGCAGGCTCGATGCCCGGTCTGCTTGTGAGCTATGACGTGAAAATTAGCCCGAGGGGCGTAAATAAGTCGGGTGTAGACCGTACTCTGTGAGTAGAATGTGGAGAATGTGAGTATTAATATGACTGGGAGGGGTGGATTCATTTAGATATATTCACCCAGCCAGGTTTCAGTGAGACAAGTCAATATTATAATCTGATATTAGTTCATTTAGAAGAGAGAGCTCTGATTCCACATTTAATTTTCCTATTAGTTTGCACTATTGCTCTTGTGGTTTTAATTTTTATGAGGTTTTTATGCACAGCTCCTCTTCTGTTTACCTTTGATTTAAATAATTTCGATGGTCGGGGGACAGACACCGTCACTATAGCACTTTCACTAAGTAACTCCTGGAATGGAGGAGCAGAGAAGTGTGTTAGACTGCGACTCTGCCTCCTGGTCTCAACACTTTCCTAATGAGTTTATGGTCTCAGTCGCTTCATGTATTTAGACATCAGTGTTTCCCAGACGCTCATTTTTTTGTGGCGGCCCGCCACAATATCAACGCTGACCGCCACATATAGATTTTCAAATTTTTTTTGAAAATTTGTTTTGATTGCAGAGCGCCATAGCGCATTCACACAGCACTTCCTCTCGCTCTTCCCTCTCTCTCTCTCTCACTCACCCGTACCTCTCCTGCTCTCTCTGGATCATGGAACTCTGCACAGGAGTGGGGTCGTTGCCTGGAACGCCTTTACAAGAAAACTGGACTGTGCACCAAAAAATGTACAAACACCACATTCTCCACTTCAAGGACGCTCTTCCTACAGCCAAATCCACCCATTATTAATCGGCATATCGGATTTTTAAATCCTCAAATATCAAAATCGGTATCAGACTTAAAAATCCCATATCTGTCGGGCTCTGTTTGTAACCCCATTATAGGTTTTAAAGCTAGTGCCACTAGGACTGTGGGATATGACTGAAATCTCATAGGCTTATATAGGTCATTTCACATCCCCATATAAAATGTTTTCTGTAAATTCAATGAATAAATAGTTTCTATTACCATATGAAGAGGCAAATTTCTTATTATATTTTAAATTATATACTCAACAAATAAAATGGTTCTTAATCATATTTGATAATCTAATTTTATTCACAACCTTTTCAGCAAATTTTGCAATTAAGTATGTTAAAAGCAATTTCTGTCCCTCTGCTGTCATGGTAACATAACTTTACACCGTGTGTCATCTAACGTTTATCCATTTCATATTTATGTATGAGCGAGCAGCGTGTGAACAGCTGAATCCAACAGTAGAGACAATGGGACTGTCTGTACAGTCTGTGAATCATTTCAGTTGTTTTATAATAATATAACTAAAGACTAACGTCAACGGCCAGTGCTATCCTGTTTGCTGTTGCATGCTGGGGCAGCAGGTTGAGGGTAGCGGACGCTAACAGAAAGCCAGTGACATTGTTGGGGTGGAGCTGGACTCTCTGTCGGTGGTGTCAGAGAGGAGGATGTTGTCCAAACTTCATGTCATCTTGGACAATGTCTCCCACCCACTCCACGATGTGCTGCTCAAACACAGGAGCACTTTCAATGCAAGACTTATTCCCCCAAAATGCACCACAGAGCGCCACAGGAAGTCCTTCCTGCCTGTGGCCATCAAACTCTATAACTCCTCCTCTAAGTGTCTGACACACGGACACTTAGTTAGTTTTTAAACTGGACCATGTTATCTACTTTTGTGCAATATTGTCTAATGTAAATATTGTAGATACCCACACTCCTTTAGATTTATACCTACATTCACAGTATATCTTTATCTATCTACCTTTTGCTACTATTTCTATATCTTATGCCTTGACAAGTGTGCAATTGTCACAAAGAATTACCCCTTTTCCCTAATCGTTATGCACATTCTGTATTGCTCACCAGACAAGGCATCAGTAAACTCCATAAGAGGACTCAATGTCTTATTCATGGACTCCAGCACATCCAAGTCACCTTCAATAATTTGTTGCAGGGAGCCCCACCTGGTGGTCAGCCCAGTTTTGCTTGAGCCTTGGCCAGTTCACCTCTTCTCTTCCAAGAATTAGAGAAGGCACTCACCAACTTCTTGCAGACACAAACGGCTCTTTGCACTTTGGGGTAGTTTCACACTTCTCTCGGTGTATATGAAGAAGTGTAACATAGGCTATACAGATATATTACCGTGGTGGTGACACTGACTAGGTGATCTTCACGCAGTTCCCACGACTCAAGCTCTACTCTGAGACATCTGGCTATATTTTATCCCGTGTGGTCATCTGGGAAATAGCTTGTCTGTAAACAAACGCAGGGTGTCTCGAATGAAGTGAATCGTCAGGCTCATATACAGACGTGTGGTTCGGCTGGTCCACATATAATAATAATGATAGTAATAATACATTTTATTTATAGGCTCCTTTCTGAACAATCAAGGTTACTTTCCAAAACATAATAAAACAGTAGAGCAATAAATCTATAACTTAACAACTATAATTACAGCCTTGGCCTTGAAGGTCAGGAGCAGATTCTTGAAATCAATGTGGTATTTAACTGGGAGCCAATGAAGCTGCTGAAGGACAGGGGTGATATAATTCATAGAAGGTGTTCTGGTGGTGATCCGGGCAGCAGAGTTCTGAACCAGCTGAAGTTTATGTATGGATTTGAGAGGAAGACCAACGAGAAGAGAATTACAATAATCAATGTGGGATGTGACCAGTGTGTGAACGAGAATGGCTGAATCAATCAATCAATCAATCAATCAGTCAAAATGTATTTATAGAGCTCTTTAAAAATCCAAAGTGGACACAAAGTACTGTACAGTAAAACAATAAATGAATACATACAAGACACTAAATGCAAAGCTCATGCATGAAAAACAAATTCACAAACAACCACCATTCAATAAAAAATAAAATCATCCATCCATCGTCAACCGCTTATCCTGCGTACAGGGTCGCGGGGAGCTGAAGCCAATCCTAGCTTACATCAGGCGAAAGGCAGGGTAACTCCCCAAGATGCAGGTGCATCCTCCAGCCCCTGGCTGATCGTTTCGGCACTATGGTCCTCCAGAAAATATGTCGTCTGCTTTGAAGGACCCTCTCCTCATCATTGTATGAATAGTGAGGCTCATACAGGATCTCACAAAAGTGAGAGTCAAAGTTTTAGTAAACATTTAATTATATCTTTTCATGTGACAACAATGAAGAAATGACACGTTGCTAGAATGTAAAGTAGTGAGTCTACAGCTTGTATAGCAGTGTAAATTTGCTGTCCCCTAACTGTGACCAGTGTGGGAAAGCTTTCAGTACATCAGGTGACCTAAAAAAACACAGACCTGTTCACACTGGAGAGAAACCATACAGCTGTGATCAGTGTGGCAAAGCTCTTAGTAGATCAGGTCACCTAAGGATGCATAAACTTGTTTACACTGCTTGCTGCTTGCTCTTGCTTCTCCTTGCATTCTTTTGCTTAAACTCTCTCTTTTTTCCTGCTAGAAATCAGCAGCTCTTGGATACTTTTAAATCACTGGGACTGTCAGATAAAGTTGGCTCTTGCCATACTTTAAAACCTTTTATGATCTTAGTGCTACACGAGTGCAGCCTATCAATAGCACTAGCCTGTACTGCTAATTAGCATCAAGATGCTGATGTTGAACACGGTCGGCTCTCTGAATGCTGTTGAACTTCACTGATCACATGGAAGACCTGGTTAGAGCTGGGACCAAATTTACTCCCCGCACCTTCCCTCGCTCCACTCCCATTTTCTCTACCATAAACCCCCCTCACCGTCCACCTCCACCACTGGTTCCAAGTCCTCCAGGTTTGACACATCTGTCACAAACACAGCATACAAAAGCCCAGTAAGCTCTGTCTGATATGTGCTGTGTCCAGGCTACAAGGAAAATAGCACTCATGACTCTTCCCAGGACAAGCCGGGGCCCAATGTGCTGGTAGTCTTCTCCATCCCTGTCTTGATAGGTAACAGAAAAAGCATGGTGAATGTGTTAAGAAACTGGAAGCACTCAACATATCCTTCAAATTTAGTATTAATTCCTCGTCAGCCGCAGCCTGTCAAAAAAGTGGGCCAGATAATGTTTTTAACACACTAAAATTAGCTTTGTTGGTGTTCTGGTCTGGACTCACTGTCTGTGTTCTGGTCTCACTGTCTGTGTTCTGGTCTGCCCTGGTGTTCTGGTCTGGACTCACTGTCTGTGTTCTGGTCTGCCCTGTGTTCTGGTCTGGTCACTGTCTGTGTTCTGGTCTGGTCTCTGTGTTCTGGTCTGCCCTGGTGTTCTGGTCTGGTCTCACTGTCTGTGTTCTGGTCTGCCCTGGTGTTCTGGTCTGGTCTCACTGTCTCCTGTGACAGAGACTCAGTCAGACGAGGACTCTCCTCCCTGTGAAACTAAAGCCAGCTGAATGAGCTGTGTTCCAGTAAAGCTCCACCTCTTCCTGTACACAGATCTACACTGAGGACAGCACGTGATGATCAGAGCAGAGAGCAGGCGGACGGCCAGAGAGACGGTCTACCTGGACATGGATCACCTGTTGCTGCTGCTGCTGCTGCTGCTGCTGTGGAGCTCAGGTAGGACTTTAAACACCACGTGTTTATCAAGCTTCTCAGAATTAATCATAAGAACACTGCTAAGAACTGACTGAAGAGTAAAAAATGTCTTGGCTCAAAGCTGAGCTGAAAAGTTATCAAGCATCATCGTCCCAATTAAGAATTTTTAAGAGACCACATTATGTACACAGGCTGCGTACACACTGGAAGTGAAAGATAAAAACGTTTGATCTGTGTATGAGTGCCATCAGTTGCACCTGCTGCTCCTGGGAAGCCTGATATTTGCAAGTGCTATAACTGTTTCCATGACAACTGGGCTTATTGATGGTTGTGACGGTCCAAAATCATCAGTACTGCTGCGTTTGTCCTGTGGCAAATAAACAAAGCGTCATCACAACCTTCAGTTTAGCTGAAAACTCATTAGTGCGTAAAGTCCGCGGTGAGATGACGTCCCAGCTAAAAACAGATCGGGCCTGCTTTTTCCTGTCAAAGAGCTGACGTACAGCTACATTTAAGGTGTAAAGACCTTATCTGACCCAGTTTTTGAGGTGTGAAAATTTCAGTATTTTCCCCCTAAATGGAAAGAACTGACATACAGCTAAAAATAAGGTGTAAAGACCTTATCTGATCCAGTTTATGAGGTGTGAACATTTTCAGTATTTTCCCCCCAAACGGCCTCTCACAGAACAAACTGCTCACAAAAAGAGTTTTTTGGACTCTCTAATTAGAAACTGCTTCTTCCAACTGAGAAACACTGTACATCCAAACTAAGAGCTCTGGTGTCAGAGGTTGAATTTGAGAGGATCATTCATGCTTTTATTTGGTCTCCTTTAGATCACTGTAACTGTCTTTTCACTTGTTTGAATAAGAACTCTGCTGCAAGGCTTCTAACTCACATGAACAAAAGAGAATCAGTCAGACATGTAAAATTTGACAGGCCTATTCTGTAAATAGCTTTTTAATTTTCATCATCATTTTATTGTTTATTTACATTTTTGTCCTATCTTTCTAAACAATGTTTCATTTTTTCACTGTTTCTGAAACTGCTGCAACGTGCAAATATTTCCAGTGCAGGATCAGTAAATTCTTATTTTATTGTGGGTCAGGTTCATAAACAGTCTCCACCTAACCATTTCCCCCTGTTTTAGGTGCACACATTTACAATTAAAGCTTGGGCTGTCAGGATACTTTTGAAACTGAATATTTAAAATAAAAATTTAATTTATTTTTTTTTTAAAGATAAAGGACAAAAGATGTTTGCAGTTACACATTAACAAGGTCACAGTCATGTTTATTTATTAAATACAAGGGTAACACAAAAAATCTAGCTTGTATTGTTGTGTTACTTTTGTCCCAGCTGACGGGGTCGACAGTAACAATGTGCCACTTGTGTTTAACGTGAAATTATACGGAAGTCGTTCTACATTTGTACAAAATACCACCTGATATTGATAGACCACACCTGTGAGTTAGTAACCACAGCTAAAATATACCTCTGTCTGAAACATTATCTTTTAAAATCAGGTTGTTCTGAAAAATGGTACTTTGGCCCCTGGGCTGTAATAAAAGTTAAAGTGATCACGCATAATAACGTGTGGTTTTAGTCACGCTAGCAGAAATAGGATCATCACGTCTGCCCACATGAAGGAAGACGTGCACACACTCATTATCTGACTTCTTCCATTTCATGTTGATACCCCCCTTATTTCTCACGATCGCTGAACCACTGTCTCCTGATAAGAGGTTCCTAATAGGTCAGCTGGTCTCTGGACCCAGATATGAAGACTCAAAAGCACGACTCAGATGAGATGAAGTTAGAAAACATTTACCTGATCAATGTTCAGAGCAGAGGTCGGGGGTCAAACAGATTTGAGTCAGGAGGCGTAGAAGGTCGGCTCAGTCCCCATGGTCCTGAAGAGTGGCAAATCAATTCTGTTCCCAGGCTCCTCCCACGATGCTCAAACAGAATGTACAGAAGAACAAATTAGAAAAAGAGAATATCAGGCATAAATAGTGCACAAGTTAAAACAAAGCAATAAAAAAGAACATCAAATGAAGTAGGCTTACAGGAGCATCTCAGAAAGGTAGAATATGCTGAGAAAGTTCATTTCTGTCCGTAATTTAAGTCAAAACGTGAAACTTTTATATATTTTAGATTCCCAGTCTTCTAGACTGGGGGCCAATCTGCTGGCTCATTTGGTGGAGCAGCAACTGTTCCATTAGAGTCTGAGCTGCTTGTATCTGATGCTGGCTGCACATCTCTGGCTGTGCTCGTACTGGCTGATGATCCAGCATCTAATCTGACAAACGGCACCACAGCCCCTGTAAATTCTAGATATTTTCTATATATTAATATTATCAGCTGCATCAGGCCCATTCAAACTGGCTTTTCAGATATATAATATTTATAAAATGACTGGGCTGAATATGTGCTGCTTATTATTTACTGACATGTGCATCCATATTGCCCAGTCTGTCCAGCTAATCAACATTTTAATAGTCAGTGTGAATCCACTGCTTCCCATCATGCATCAGTCCAGAGTTGTAACTAAACTTCACTGTCTTGTTTTTAAATGATGTATGAGGAGTGCCCTCACATCCTGTCTGGACTGGTCCACAGATGTTTCTTGCTGAATGCGTGAGTTTAATTTAAACCAGCGCTGCTCAGCTGCTTAGCAGGACAGACAGACAGACAGATTCACTGCAGCTGCACATTAGGCTGAGTGTCATTTAGTTTTTTCTCTCCTCGTGCCTAGAAGGACAGTCCCTCTTCATCCTCTCATCAAACATTCACGTTCACCTTTGACAGGAAAGTGAGGCGGGGCCGTCCAGCTCTGTGCTGGACTGTCACTGCGTATGTCGTGTCGCATCAGCTGGCTGAAGTTGATTCGCGCTGAGTCGGCTTTATCAGTTTTGTTTTTCAGTGCTGCTCCACTCAGGTGCTGCACAGGCGACTAATACCAATGTAACGAGGTCTGGTGCAGAATGTAATATGTGACATTTGGTTTTGAAATGTAGCGAAGTGAAAGTTAAAAGTTGCAACAACTAAAAATACTCAAGTAAAGTACAGATACCGAAAAAAACCTACTTAAGTACAGTAAGTATTTGTACTTTGTTACTTTCCACCACTGATCTCACCTACAGTAAACTGGTAACATGAGTCCAGAGGGAGTTCACTGAGATGTTTCTGAGCTGATAGAAAGTTCTTTACAAAACAACCTGATTGTTCTTTCTGTCCACGGCTGTGCTCCAATCACAGGACTCCAGGCTGAAGGACGACACACCTCAACAGGTAAAGAGAGAAAGAAAAGAGAAAGAAAGAATCACAGAAGCAGAATCAGTTTAGTCTCTAGAATCCTTCTTTACTGATGACTCTCTGGTTTCTGTTCAGAGCCTGTCAGGTTGGTGGGAGGAGCCAGTCGCTGTGCAGGAACACTGGAGCTGAAACGGGGAGACTGGAGACCAGTGAGTAGCTATTACTATGACTGGATGCTGGAGACAGCAGCTGTTGTCTGTAGAGATCTGGACTGTGGCTCTGCTGTTTCTGTAGGACAGAGAGAGGAGTCCTCACTCAGACCTGTGTGGTGGATCAGGTCTGACTGTGTTCAGTCTGGATCTGCTCTGAGGGAGTGTGCAGAATCAGTTTCCTCTCCTCCATCCTGGATCTCACCTGCTCAGGTAAGCCCATCAGTGACATCATCTATGACAGTAATGTACCGAGGTCAGGTCCGGATTAAGAAGTCAGAGGCCCCTGGACAATTTGTCTTGTAGGTCCCCCCCACACACATGCACAATTAAGGTTTTGAATTCCAGGGTATTATTTGTAGGAAACATCTTTAGCTTATACAGGATTTATGCTGACAGGTTACAGCCTATGATCACAGTCTGAAGAACAATATCAACACCTGTACACGTCCTCCATCATGCAGGATTTACACCACATGCTTGCAACAACGCTGTCCTGGACCAGCAGCAACAATATCAAGACATTTCCCTGCTTAGTGTGACTCACTGGCTATTAGTATTAAAATAACTGCAAACTCACAGAAAAGTCCGCTCCATCTCAGAGTCCAGGGCTGAATTTCAGCATCAGTACATCCCTGGTAGCAGCATGAACACACCTGTCAACCCTCCCTTTATTCTGCTGTAATTTTAACCTTTCTAAAAATGCCGCTGGGCGTATTTGAAATGTTTGCTACGTTCCCCTCCGGTAAAGCCAGTTGCAGTATGTAACGTTAGAACATCAGCTGTAACAGAGACAGGAAGTCAACGGCACCCGCCAATAAAACAAGAAGAACAGCAGCACGAGGGGAGCAGTTGCCAGGATGGATGATGCAGGGCTCTACAGAGTATTTCACTCGCATTTATCCATAAAAATAGATTCATGCAAAGAGGAAAAATGATTTACGAGTAAAGACTATAAACTACCATAACTGTTCTGCATGAATGGTTCTGATTATTGACAAGTATTTACTGCATTAATAAATTAGAGACCAATGTAGACTGTGTTTCTTGCACATGGATTTTATAAATGGAAACATTCCACAAAAAAATGTAACAGTGGGCAGTGTTGGGAAGGTAACTGTGGAAATGTAATAGGTTACCAATTACAAGTTACCCTATTTCAAATGTAACAGTAGTCTAGGTTAACTATTTCAGTTACTCCATCAAAGTAATTTATCACATAACTTTTCTAAATTTCTAATGAATGTTTTCAACTGTTAACCATTTTCAAAGACAGCTTGAGAGGCAGATGGTGGTGCTGCAAATTCAGACATGAGAACCAATCAGACCATTAATCTGGACCTGGTCTAATGTGGTCTACATGTGAAAACAGCAGATAAATGTCCTTTAAAGTATTTTCACAAATTGAAAAAAGGAAACTATGTTTGATTGAAACTTTAGCCTCTTTGGACAATCTAGTCCAGATTTGAGAGCTCTAGGTATAGTGGTTTTGGATCTGGACCTGGTCTAATGTGGTCTGCATGTGGAGAAAAAGCAGTGAAAGTTATGTCAAATCTAAAAAAGTGTTTCAGACAGCGTTAAGGCTTTGCCTAAAATGCACAACAGCTTTCACAGCAGTAAGAGGTGCAAAAAACGGAGATTCGGTCGCTCAGCAACGTTAACTTTCACTGAAGTTCTCCTTAACTTCCCCTTAACTGCAGAATCGGAAGCTGCGAATTGGAAGCTAACTTCAGCGTGTTAAAAAAACTGTAAAAAGTATAACATTATATGAAATTATCATGAATACAGTAATCAATATACTACAACTAAACAGTACTATTAAATGAACATTACACTTCTTATTTGATGTAATAATGTTGTACTACATACTAGATCCTCCACTGTTTTTAGACTGGTGGCCAAAACAAAATGGCAATAATTATAATTATGGCAATAATTACAGTTACGAACGTCTCTCTCAATCATTCTCCATTCTTCCTTCTACTTTACTTTAGCTTGTTGGCTAACAGCTGACTTGAATAACATCAGGTCCAGTGCAGCTGACCTGCCGCCCAGTCGCGTATTTATGCCAAGGATGATGCGTTCAGTAAGTCAGTACTGCAGCGTTACTTGGATTAGTAACTGTAATAATGTTACTGTTTTGTAAATAGTTATCTGGAAAAAGAGTAAATGTAAAATGAGAAAGTAATATTATTACAGTTCCTGCCCAACACTGCTAACAGTAGGCCTGGCTATGAAATCAGTTTTAATTTAATGTTAGTATGATAGCAATTTTTCTTGCTTTACCTTTAGCTTTGTTTCCAGTCTCTTTGCCATCATGCACAGGTAGGAGGGAAGTTTTTAAGCAGACACACAAGATGATTTTCCAGAGAGATTATTGCAGATGAGGTTTGTGGTTTATTGCAGCAGTAAATAGTACAAACAGATGAACATAGCGGTTGATTTCTTATCTTGTTTCCAGTTGTTTGCGTGTATTCTGACTCTGTGGTCTGGCCAGAACTGTTTGTGCTCCCCCTACCTGTGCCTACCACTTCCTGTCACCTATGCCCTCTATATACAACCACGTGCATCTAATCACTGCCACCCAGTGTCCAAAATACTAATATAAATATATCCAAAGAAAAATAAAATATCACGCCAACAATAAACATAAATGGCTCCTACAGTTAGAATATTATACTAATAGAGATCATTTATACTCCACAGATTCTGTGCAACCAAAATAAAAGTTTTTTTAACAATGAAATAATACTGAAAACACGAGAGTGAACACTTAAATTAGGGAAACACTTTAACACCCTCCCTCCTCTGAGGGAGTAAACACGAGCCTACAGCTCCACACTGCTGTCTGACCCTAACCGCTCCACGACCCGCTCCGCTCTGCACCAGCTCCTCTCTAGTAGGCCTAACTATACTCTCCACCAATTAGTGAACACTTTTGCAAAGTATTGTATGCATGCTATATTCTCATTAGGGGCTGAGCACACCTAAAGGTCTGATCCTAGAATCGCTCCTGTGTTATAATCTAAATGTAAACATTTTGCTGCCAAATTGTGTAACTAACAATTTATTGATTCCAATAAAGCATATTGAAGTGAATTGATATCAAAGATGCAAACAGCATAGGTCAACTTTACTAAAACCTGAAAGTATCTGATATAAAAAAATAAAGAATCTGGAGGGTTTTTCTTTTCACAATGATGATAATTCTATATTTTATGTAGGTTATTCTCTCTCAATATCTTTATCTTGCATTGTCATATAGCTGACCTCTGCAGTTTGCAAAAACTAATCTCAAACTGTCATGGATAGCCATTCCAGTGTCAGCCAGACTCTCCCCTCTGTGACTCTTATTTGGTTCAAAGCCAACAAATTGTTTGGTTATTTACACCACTTTACTCACAAATCTAACACTGAATGTCAGCTGGTCAGTATAGGTCAGGAGTGTAGAGTCCACTGTTACAGAAAAATACTTTCTGCTGCTGTAACCTTGTAACACTAACGAGTCACATGACACCGGGGAGAGTTGTTGGATTATTTTCTAACCAGGTTTTTATTCTGGGTCACAGGTCTTCTTGGAACATTAAGACAGAAAGAAAAGTGTTGAACTGGTTTGTGTGCAGAGCAATGATTGTGGAGAACCTGAGCAGAAGGAACAGAACAGAGAAATCTGCAGATGATGATGTTGTGCTGCTGTTTGGAAACATGTTGAAAGTGTTCAGACGTGGAGAACAAGTGTGACAGAGTATTAAATGTAAATGTCTGTGCTGTTAGAAAGACGTGTTCTGTTGTTAATGATGAACTGATGTTGGAGTTGTGCTGAGTCCAGTTTGAATCACTGAATTGTTGTTTCATGACATGTTTTTATTTTGTGTCTGGTGTCTTTATCTCTACTTCATCTTCTATTATCTCTCCAGACTCTGTCAGGCTGCTGGACGGGACTAGTCTGTGCTCAGGCAGACTGGAGGTGAAGTCTAACCAGTCTAACCAGTCTAACCAGTGGTGGTCCTCAGTGTGTGAAGCTGACTTTGACCAGCAGGATGCAGAGGTGGTCTGTAGGAGCTCGGCTGTGGGGCTCCTTCAGTCCTCCAGGGGGCGCTCTATGGAGAAGTGGAGGCTCCGATGTGGACCAAAGAGTTCCAGTGTGGAGGCCATGAGTCTGCTCTCCTGGACTGTAGAAGCTCAGGCTCAGCTAGAAACACCTGCTCACCTGGAAAAGCTGTTGGACTCACCTGCTCAGGTAGAAGAGGAGCTGCAGCTTTGATTTGCTTCATTTCTCTTCTGATGAAACTCACTTTATTGTTTTACTGATGACTCTCTGGTTTCTGTTCAGAGCCTGATGATGTCAGGTTGGTGGGAGGAGCCAGTCGCTGTGCAGGAACACTGGAACTGAAACATCTGGGAGACTGGACACCAGTGATTTACTCTGTCTGGACCCTGGAGACAGCAGCTGTTGTCTGTAGAGATCTGGATTGTGGTTCTGCTGTTTCTGTAGGACAGAGAGAGGAGTCCTCAGACAGACCTGTGTGGGGGATCAGCTCTAAATGTGTTCAGTCTGGATCTGCTCTGAGGGACTGTGCATCATCATATCCTCTTCCTTCATCCTGGATCTCACCTGCTCAGGTAAGCCCATCAGTGACATGATCTATGACATCATGTATGACAGTAATGTCTCCAGTGTGTCCTCTCCTCTGTCTCAGTGTCTCAGTGGTTTCCATTGGACTGAACTGTAAAGTTCTCCAGGACAGTGACGTCCTAAAGTGTAGAGAGGTGGGCTTGTTTCTGGAAGCTTCACCTGACAGGACACACCTGGAGGAACCTGTCTGTCTGTCTGTCTCTGTGTTTGGGGACGTCCCACCAGGTGGATCCAGTCCCTCCTTTTACAGTCTGTCATCGCTCTGCTCCATGTTTGTTACTCGTGTCAGACCTGTGACATCACTTCCTTTCTCAGAGGCCCAGCAGCAGGGGTTTCAGGTTTTCAGTGGCTCCACCTTCACCATCAGCTGCTCCATCCAGCCACAGTACCCAGGAGGCTCCTTCCAGCTCGCCTTCACCTCCTCCATCACATCACACAACTACACCCAGCCAGCTGTCAATCACTCTGCCCACTTCCTGTTTCCTGCTGCAGAGCCGCCCACCAAGGAAGCTACAGCTGTGTTTATCACCTCCATGTTTTTTCTCATGACTTCTCCTCTGAGAGCCGTCGGCTGTCTCTCACTGTCTCAGGTAAGCTGAAGCAGAGCAGCTGAAACGTCACACTGACTGTTTCCATGCAGCTTTGGAAAAGATGATCCGTCCAAACTGACTGAACACGATCAGCTGACAGTTTCCAAGGATGTTGTGTTTCTGACTGACTCTGTGACTGATGTCAGGTACGGTGGCCCTGCAGGCCACAACGCACTGGAAACTGAGCTAACATGTACGTTTTGGTAGCAAGTCCCTGAAAACTGTTTCAATTGTCTTCTGTGCTACTTGCAGCATTTCTGTATTTGGTTGTCTTCTCACGGCATTTTTTGTAAATGCCGTGCATGTGTTGTTGTTGTTGTTATTGGTGAAATAACCAGTGTTGGTCAAGTTACTTCCAAAATGATATACATACTAGTTCCTGTCATTTGAGAGTAATTAGTTTTATTTAGTGCTGGGCAATGATAAAAATTTTAAATTGCGATTAATCGTGCATTGCACAATTTTCCTTTAAATATACTGCTATATACACAAGTGCAATAACATGTGGTTTGCAAACACTTTAAACAAATAAGGAGCTGTTTACCAGCAGTGTTCCCTTTACACAGCAGCAATAAAATATTTCTTGTAAATCTCACCTTCAACATTAATGTAATCAAATGAAATATTAAACCAAAGCTATTTGCCACTGCCAGGGCATTACCTTTTATTAGCTTGTTAGAACAAGTTACCATCAGAGTCCAGAGCCACGATCAGAACATCATAACAGGCACCTTCTGAGCAACAGGGTAACATAGAATCTGGCCTATATAAATTTGTTTTCTTGTTCTTTGTTTCTGAACAAGTATCAGCTGAAACATTTTTCTTTTAGCAGGGAGCAGCAGAAACAGTCTATGTTCAGTAGCGAGTGTCCGCCGAAGTTGAATTGCATTGAACTTTTTGTACGCGACGCGCAGCACAAATCATTGGAAGAGAGACTGATCCTCGCTGTTTGTGAGTTTCCAGAATCTATGTTTACTAAATAGGACATCAACACGAGGGAATTTGTATGGCAGAGCAACCCCGCAAAACTAGATAAAGGCCTATCAGGTAAAGTTATGTAGCCTATAACTTTAACTTAAGTTAAATAGGCTACAGCTAGGTAGCAGTTGCCATGGTTACTATCCATAGAGCTCCTGGCGTTTACTTGCAGAGCGCTTTTCTCCCTTTCTGATCATCGGAGCAAAGAGCGACCCCGCGGGGGCCTGAAATGTTTCTCTGTATTGAATTATTAAAAAACAAAACTTAATTTCAGAAATGTGTTGTCACACGCGTTACTAAGATTGGAACGGGTTTTTTTAGTAATGTGATATATTACTGCATTACAACAAAAGGCAATGCATTCCTGTAACTGTTACTTTTGTAACATGTTACTCCCAACGCTAGAGATAACGAGGAGATCTGCTGTAGGGTGACATCATTTTCACCGTCCTCATCGCCCTCCTCCTCACAAACAGGGAGCTAGCTAAACTAAGCAGTAAACCCTGCATCAGGTTGCTCCACCATGTCCTCACAGGAGTCAGTGAACAAAGCCTGGGTTTAACTCCCACTCCAAGATGCAGAGGTCCTGCATCCTAGTGTGTCAGGGAAACAAATCGAGTTTTGTTTTCTATAGGCCAGAATCAGACACCAAGCCAAAGCCTGCTTAAACATGATTGGTCCATACTACTCGGACAACAAGCCAAAACCAGGAAGCTTTCGATACCAAAATCTTGTCTCTTGCCTCCAGATTCTGCGTTCAGATATCTGTTGATTACTGACGGACTGAAGTGGTTTTGGGAGATTTCAGGTCACTACAGTTTGTGTTTAACAGGAGCTGATGGACTCATGATGTTGTGTGATGTGATGTCTGTCCATGTGTTTGATCAGATCCAACAGGTCTTCTCATCAAAGTGGTCGTCCTGCCGCTGACTCTGCTGTTGGTGATCGCTGCCCTTTGTTTCTACTATAAGGTACTGACACATGTCTGTTGTTTAGAGGACTGAGATGAAGCACTCGGTCTGTGTTTACTGACCTGAAGAAGAGGAGGAGTGATGCACTAACTCTCATGTGTGCTGTCATGTCTCTCCAGGCCAGCAGGGGGCAGAAGCCGGGCAGGCAGGAGGACATTGAGCTGGATTATTATAACCTGGGTGTTTCTGCAGCTGAAGGAGGGTCGACTGAAGAGGAAGGAGCTCAGGGAGCAGAGTAGGACCTCCAAGGAGCTCATCTCAGCTGCCTCACAACCCCCATCAGCTCAGCCAAGGATTTTACACTTTTATACTGATGTTCCCTTTAAAGGTTAAGTGTGTAAGTTCTAGTGACATCTAGTGCTGACTTTCCCTCCCCTATTCATGTGAGCGGTATAGCTGCGGTGCCTGAGACAGGACAAAGATGTAATCTATGAGATAGAAGAGTTGCCAGTCAAGAAATGAGTTTCTTTAGATAGATGTGTTAAGAAATTATATAAATTATGTAAAACTATCTGTTTTTTTGAATATTATTGTTACTAGTTCATTAATAAACAACAGCCACATGAAGAAATAAGGTGCTACATGATGTCTCATACTACTGTAATACATAATTACGTAAGAATTAACCCTGTCATACACGATTTTACATACATTTATACAACATTATTATTTATTATTACTCAAAATTGGGCTAATATACAAATCATTTACATTTTCTTGAAATTCTGCTTTGTTTTTAAATTATTTACCTGTCCCTTATGTGGCCACCATGCAGTCAGCATGAGTAAAATGCCACACCTGACAATATGGATTATTAACCCTTGTATGGTGTTCGGGTCTGTTGGACCTGTTTTCATTTTTTATCAAAAGAAAAATTATACCATTATTTATTTTTTCAAACTCATTGGCCTTGGCTCATTTTCTGTGAAGAATATATATCAGAACACATTTTCAATGAAAACACACTGTACACCCCCCTACACATTTACATTACACACAGGATGTCTGGGTCTACTGGACCTGAGGCTAATAAAAGTGTGGAAACTGTAGGTCCTGTGTACCTTTACTCTGTCCTCCTCCTGTCCTGTGTGAGTTTTGTGTTTCTGCACCTGCCGTTCCCGCACAAGGTCCCAACATTGTTGCAAAATCTAAGCACCAACACCGTCTGCTCTCACATTCCTGCACATTTTACCCTCTGTCTTGTGGGAACCAATATTTATTTTCTCTAAATTGGGGGCGGGACACAATAAATGTAGCTTTACTAGTGTGGTTTCTTATCACAACTGATCAAGATGGCCAAAAAATTAATGCTCAGAGGGCCTTGCAATTGATTTTGGAAGAGACAGAAGATTTTGATGATGTACAAGAAGAGGTTTCAGAATGTGAAGATCACATTTCTGACATTGTGACAGTGACTTTGAAGAAGAGGATGAGATTGAGCATCACCTAGTTCCAAAACGAAGACGAGCCACAGGACCAAAGTCAATAGTTATGAAAAACCTTGCTTCATTTGTAAATTTCTTTTTATAATCTCATACCTTGATTATAATTGATTTTCTTTTTTTTATGTCATTTTAGTAAAAAATAAACCAAAAAACCAGTAGCACTTTAATTCTTAAATGTGATCCCATGTGGTTAGGAGCTGCCAGTAGGGGCTTGTGATGGCGCTGTGGAGACAGAGACATGCATCTTTCAGGAGAGGAAGAATGTTTCTGATTTAAGGACGTGCAGTTAATAAGACGGGGGGGCGGACAGCGCAGGCATCATCTTTGTCAGCGAGTTGGTGAGGAACGTCACCTCACCACTGACTTTACGCAGTCATGCCTTTTCAGTTAAACTGAAGGTTGTGATGACGCTTCATTTATTTTCCACAGGACAAAAGCAACAATGCAGAGCATTGTGATCTGTCACAACCATCAATAAGCTGAATAGTCATAGAAACAATTTTAGCACTTACAGCTACACACATCGTCACACGTTTAATCAACTTCCCCCGTAATCCGACAGAAGTAAACACAGTTCATGCAAACAGCTGGCTTTACAGGAGTAGTAGGTGCATTTGATGGCGCTCATATAAATGTTTTTATCTTTTATTTATTAATGTGTAGGCCTATATAATAATGTATTCTTTTAATGTGTATTCTCCTCAAGGCTTAAACTCTGAGCTTGTCCCTGAGCTTTGAGTTGACTGAGCCTGAGTGTGAAACTCTGAGTTTTCGGTTTCAGAATAGCTAATCAGAATTAGTTAAATGACTATGTTGAGCCTGATGGAAGTGCGTGTGAGGGGATGAAAAAAAGACATCATCAATGGAGCTCCAATACTACGATTCACCATGGTCATGGACCATGATTGGCTCAGGAGTGGAGGATCAATACGTTAGTACATTAGTACTCTTTATACAGTGTTGCACAGTCATCTTTAACAGACCGGAATTTTCTTAATAAATGATAAAGTGCTGGAATTCTCCTACAGCCCATTACATTCATTTTAAATAGGAAGGCTATATTTATTAAGCTGTAACCTGACAGGACTAAATGCTGGTGGCAATCTGCTACCTGACTATGAAAACAGGTGATAGAAAAATATAAGACGGTTTACTAATGAAGCTGTGATTGTAAAGTCACAGTCACACCCAGCAGGTAGCCTATCATAATATTTTTGTCTATAGGTTCAAACTGACTGTAAAGTTTTAGATGTCTATTTTACATTAATAAAATCTTGACAATTTTGTATTTTATTAATGCTGTCAAGACACATTCAGAATATATGCAGCTAATAATGAAAAACACTACAATATGAAAGGTTACTGTTCACTGATCCGTTTTCATAGTTTAAACAGTGATTACTGCAGTGATGTAGCTCAAAGTTGTGTTTTCAGTGCAACTGTCCACAGAGTCAGAGTTTATACTGTACCTAAAGAAGGACATAGATTTTTATTATTATTTTATTCTGTGCTGAGGATAAATCCACAAAGGTAACTGTCTATACATCGATGACTGATTGATTATAAAGCTCTAAGTTCATGTTTGGGTAAAAAATGAATAGCTTATCTGACCGGGATTTAAAAATTTTTAAAGATGCGTTTAAATATGCTTTGATATCGACAGTATGAATGAGGAAATGAAAAAGTGTGTCACACAGCCGCCTTGGGCTCCGCAAGAGGGGAGGAGTCAGAGAAATTGACGGTTTTCCAACTTATCCTGTTAACCTTGTCAAAGTTACTGATCTACGGGTTATCTGTTCTCACTCTCTGAAACAGAAAACCTCAGTTTCCCTCATCACAGGCTGAACATAATCAGAATTTTCACTATCCGCTTTCTGACCGGGCCCAGGACAGACTCCTACCTCAACAGAAACATCCCATCCAGTGTTGGTTGAGGTGTGTGAGACAAGAGACTGTTAGAAACAGGTTCCTCTTTACTCTAAGAAGTTATCATGCAGCTGTTTTAGGGAGGA